>NW_026292656.1:0-58001 GCF_023091745.1 Budorcas taxicolor
ATTCCAGTTCTGTGGGAGATACTCATTCTCCTAAAATTAAGTTGTACTGCTCTTCGCGGTTGTTATTGTCTGTTTTTTCATAAATATCAAATAAGGTTTGGGGTTATTCTTTATGCGAGAGAGGTCCCTTAAAAATCACAGTTGAGCAATTTATGAATCCATTCCAGGATGAATGCTAGGTAGTCAAAACAGTTATTATAGATGAAAAAGAAACTAGAATTTATTAAAACATTTTAGAGGAGTGACTGTTAGAAACAATTTGGAAGAAATTTGTATTTGTTAAGGTGACCAACGGAGAAGGCAATGGCACCCCGCTCCAGTACTCTTGCCTGGAAAGTTCCATGGATGGAGGAGCCTGGTGGGCTGCAGTCCATGGGGTCGCGAAGAGTCGGACACGACTGAGTGACTTCTCTTTCACTTTTGACTTTCATCCATTGGAGAAGGAAATGGCAACCCACTCCAGTGTTCTTGCCTGGAGAATCCCAGGGACGGAGTAGCCTGGTGGGCTGCCGTCTGTGGGGTCGCACAGAATTGGACATGACTGAAGTGACTTAGCAGCAGCAGCAGCAGCAAGGTGACCAAATCCTTAGCCCAAACTGGGACTCAAACAGAGAATAGCAAGAAATACCTCATCTGAGCCTGGAAGATATTTCAGTCATATACTTTAGGAGCTTTTATTTTATTTGGAGTTTCGTAGGTTAAAAGCATGAATTCTGGAGTCCCTCAACTATTTAATAGGAAGCAAGCTATCTTTCTTCCTTCCCCACTGAGCTGAACTAAGAAAACTAGGAGCAGGGTGTGCCAAGAGGCAATTTGGTATCTTACAGCTGGACAAGTGGAATGGTTTTATTTCATCTTAATTTTCTAGCCTTCTCAGTGTCAGTGCTCTTACTTGCTATCCTACTGTTAACTGGTTCAAAAGTAACCTCTATCAAGTTCATCCTGGAAAAGCTTATGGTGGTGAAATAAATAAATATGTAAGCACATTGTGAATTATTGGCTACAGGTGAGATGAGAAGGAAGAAGTCTCTATAGGGTGGAATATTTTGATTGATAGTTACAGAATCTTTGATAGTCAGGACCTTTGGGAGAGAGCCTTTGTTGCTAGTGAAAGATTTTAATGAATTTACAAATGTATTCAGATGAAGGAGGGTCTCCCCAACCTAACTGGGGGAGTCTCAGCAGTAAGAATAGAGCAGACCCAGATATTAACAAATCATCAGGAGTAACAGTCAGAGGGATATCCATTCAGTCATTCATGTAGCCAGTATTTTTTTTAAGCACCTATGGTGTTCAAAGTACTGAGGGGAACACAGGTATCTCCAGTCCCAGATCCAGTTCTCAAGAATCTTCAGAGTCTCCTAGGTGAACTCTAACATGAGCTGGTGAAAGACAAGAGCTGAAAGACTAGGGTACAGATGCCTGTCAGAGTGAGAGATGGAGAAACGCCTTTTGGCCTAGAAGTAGAAAATCCAGAAGAGTTACCTTAATTATTCTTCAGTAAATCCCACCAGGTTTTTGCTAGTGCAGGTTTTGTTAACCTCAGTTGCATTTTGATGCTAGCCTATTATATCATGACCAGCACCATCACTTGGTCATGATATGATAGGTGGAGATTCAATATCGAGAAATAACATTTACTGAGCATTCACTTTTTGCCAGGGATTATCCTAAACCCAAGCTTGTTCAGTGTTCTAGTATATTACCCCCATTTCACAAATGAACAGATCAAGGCACAGAATAATTAACTCACCCAAAGAACATAGCTCAGTTAATAGTGAGGATCCAAATCCAGGGAGTCAGAATCTTAGCCTATACTTCCTTCCACTGTATGCACTGTTCTCTGAGCTTCTCATAACCTGAATTGTTCATCTCAGCCACTTCATGAAGTAGTTGGTCATGCATTACCAGATATGGTCATTCCTGCTTATCTTGGGGCAGGCAAGCCAAGCCATGTTCTCTGTGTTGAGAACTGCAGGGAGGTTTAAGGAAGTACATTATAGTGGTTATATGAAAAGGGGCAGGTGTGTAGGAAGGTCATCTCATGCATCACCAAAGCTTAACAGAGTGGCCATGATTTCACAGGTGTAATACAGAGAGTGAGTGGTACCAAATCCACGAGAATATCATCAAGAAGTTGAATGCGCGTTATAATTTGACCGGCTCCAATGCAGGTGAGTATATGGGTCTGTCTGACTCCCTACACTTTTCATTTCAGTGGCTTTGTTTTATTTGTCTGTGAAGAAGAAAATTTTCAGCCCTTTGTTTTTCTCTCTACTCACTCCCTAAAAGTGCTCGGTCAGCATGCTGGTATGTCTCCTTATTGTATGATAGGTTTATAGCTATAACTCTAAAAGATATATTCTTTCCTGGTTTGAGTCAAGGTAGAGTATCTGAGTTTATTCTCTAGTCTTGGGATCTCCAGGTTGTTGCTGATTGCTGAAAACCAAATGACAAATATGCCTCCGTTCATGACAGTTGTGTGGAACGGGTTTGATGAACAGAAATAAGGTCAATAAGGTCCAAGAAAAACATGCTTCTCTGCCTATAGCTGTAGTATTATATAGAGAAAAGCATATGCATGCCATCCGGCAGGAACTGTAATATAATATAGCATTATAAGTTATATATAATACAAGTAGTTTAAATCACTCAGTTGTGTCCAACTCTTTGAGACCCCATGGACTGTACAGTTCATGGAATTCTCCAGCCTAGAATACTGACGTGGGTAGCCTTTCCCTTCTCCAGGGGATCTTCCCGATCCAGGAATCGAACCCAGGTCTCCTGCACTGCAGGCGGATTCTTTACCAGCTGAGCTACCAGGGAAGCACATATAATATATCGGGTGGCGCATACTCTTACACTAGTAATATACTCGACTTACACTATAGCATATGTAGATTATATAGTATATTGAATGACATCTTTAAGTTTGATCAGTATACAAAAACATGGTGAATATTATTTGTTCCTGTCCCACCTTCACACCCATGTTGAAGCAGAATAAACTATGCAGTTGTGTGCTTTAATTAAAGAAACTTCTAAATCAACTCGTATTTGAACTGAATGCATTGCTTTTTGTGGCTGATCTTTAAAGTACCCTGAATATAGATGGTTGTGTTATAGTCCAACTTGCCTGGCAATTAAAGGAACCTGAATTTAAATTTAGACCACCTTTTCTTCAGACCTGTGTACATCTCACCAGGCTAAGTGAAAACGTTAGTCACTCGGTCATGTCCAGTTATTTGCGATCCCATGGACTGTAGCCCGCCAGGCTCCTCTGTCCATGAAATTGTCCAGGCAAGATTACTAGAGTGGGTTGCCATTCCCTTCTCCAGGGGATCTTCCTGACCCAGGGATTGAAACCGTGTCTCCTGGGTCTCCTGCACTGCAGGCGGTCTCTTTACTGCTGAGCCACTGGGGATGTCATTACAGTGTGTAGTACTTGTAAAATACATACTTGATTTTGAAGACTTGATACATATATATAATGAATATGAAACAGCCCTTTAATAATTTTTATATTGATTATATGTTCAAAGGTAACATTGTGGATATATTGGTTTAAGCATAATATATTACAAAAGTTAATTTTGTTTCTATTTTTTAAGTGGTTACTAGCCCCATAGGTGGCTCATATTATAGTTCTATTAGAAAGTGCTGCTCTAGACTCGATTTAAAGAATTTCCTTTTTGAGCTCTTTTGACGCCTCACATTCATTATGCCTTACTCCTTTGCTTCTGCCCACTAACTTTGGGTGGAGAAGTTTGTAGCCATTGTGTATCTTTTTCTCTCTCTCCCAGAGTCCCATTATTTTTAATTTGCTTGCATTTGCCTCCTATGTGAATAAATAAATATAAAACTAACCCTGACCTGATTTTTCCCATGTAGTCCCTTCCCTCCTTACCATCACAGATGCAGTGTTGACTAAGCAAAGTGTTGATCTGTTCCAATATGCTTATTTCCAATGCTTGTCAACTCCCAAGTCTTTCCTCTTTCCAGTGTGCCTTACAATTCTTCTGTTGTTGGATCCTTTGAATTTATCATTGTCCTGACTGAAGTGATGCGAGTGGGTGTTACCTGTTGTGTTTACATACATTGTACTGAAATGAAAAACTACTTGTTGCATCTTTTGAAAGACTAAAAGAAACCATTTTACCATACAACCCTGCCTAGCAGGTTTTCTCTGCTTTGGCAGAATCAGTCCTGCATTTTGCTGCCTATCTTGATGCTGAGATTCCTAGATAGCTGAATATATACTCTTTATGCTTGGCTTTTGCTGCAAAGCCCTGCCTGCTCTCCTGTCCTCATAGCCCACTCCTCTCCTTCCCCCTTCTTTCAAGCCTGAGTCCCAGCCAGCTGCACCCAGCCAGCATCAACTTGCCTTCTATTCCTTTGGTCTCCTTCTGGTTCCTTCTGGCTCTCTCACAGCAAGGCAAACCCAGCCCTAAGCCTTGCCACTCCAAAATACTGCTGCAGAGAGAAAAAGCTCAGACAGAAACTTTTAAAAATTAGTCAATGAACTCTTTACTCTTTCTTTCCATTTAAGTTTCCACTCTTCTTGGAGCATGGAACATTGTTCTGCTGTCACCTGTCTTGAGGGAAGGCAATTATAAAAATAATGGATAAAGTTTTAGGAGCTGTTTGGCTTTATTATTGAAAGGGAGGCATCTGATAGCATACTTAAGGGGGAAACAAGAGTATAGGAAATTGAAGGTGGAAATTGGGGTGCCTCATGATTGAATTATCGCAGTGAAATGTTGACTTTTTCTCCTTGGACCATGGAGTAGTTGATAATGGAAGCAGTGCAGTCAGATGTTTTCAAGAGAATTTAGTTCACTCGACAAAGTGTGGTTTTAGTCCCTGCTTTCCTCCTGCTATTCCTTGGTCATTATACTAAAAAGAGAAAAAAAGAATAACTTCGAAATTAGTTTTAGAATCAAATTCTACCACCTAATTTTTAGGCCTTTTATGCTTCATTGACGTGCTTCTATCTTTTGGAGTTGTAATCTTGTCTATTTAACAGGTAAAAGGATTTGTCTAGATAACTGGGTTTTTTCTCCCCCTCTAACCTAAGACCTGTGTTGCTAAGGTACATTAACCACTATCTTTATTGGGTTTAGAAACTGGAAGAAAATTTCAGGTGATCCATTTAACTTTTAAAGGTAAAAATATAATTGAATTAACATATCTGTATGGTTAGATTTAGTTCGTTGCAGTAATTCAAAGTTTCCAAAGTTGTACTCTGTGAGAATTTTTAAATCCAAAAATCATATTGTGAGAATTTGAACTTCCAAAAATAGTCATTAGAATCAGCCTGGTTGAAGTTTGTTGAGCAAATGGTTATTATTAACGTCACCTCTGATAGACATTAGCCATTGAATTCTAGGAATGTGAAATAAGACTGGGCCAATATGATTTCCTGAGACACATTCAGTTCTATGATTTGAAATAAATTGTGTAAAAATCCTTGGCTCCTGTTCAGTATGTCCTAAGAGAAAATTCAGAATCTTTTAATGTTATCTATGTGTTTATGAAATCCTATTTCCTGTGGTTTGTACATGTAACTTACAACTAGAAGAAATCATTTGCTAATCAGGTCAGTTTCTACAATCTGCTTTTTGCCTTAGCCAGATGAGCACTGTGATTGCATTCCTGCCAGTTATACATTTTAACCCCCACAGAAGGCAAAACTCCTTCAGAATTACCCAGAATTACCCACTTACTTGTACAAGGAGGGCAGTTTACCCCTGTGCAGGAAGTAAATGGTGTTCCTCATTTAACTGAAGTGAAAGGAGGCTTTTGAGAGAGTTAGACTGTATTTGGGGGAGTTGAGCATCCTGTTCTCACATAGACAGGTAGTTGTTTAATTCAATAGTATTGAACTGGTGTAATTCTTAAAGATTGTGTCAATACTCCTGACTTTTGAACACTGCACTTAGAAACTTTGCTTTCTAATACTGTTTAAAGAAAACTGGTACTCATTGGCTCCACCTATTGGCCAGACGTATAGTATATGGCCTTTTGGCTCACTTTTGGAATTTCCTAATTATTAAATGCAGGCACCCCTGGTGGCTCAGAGATAAAAGAATCTGCCTGTAATGCAGGAGATTCGAGAGACCTAGGTTCAATCCCCGGGTCTAAAAGATATCTTGGAGGAGGAAATGGCAACCCACTCCACTATTCTTTCTGGGAATATTCCATGGGTAGAGGAGCCTGGCAGGATATAGCCCATAAGTTCACAGAGAGTCAGACATTACTGAGCTCACACATACAATTATTAAATCATGCTTTATTTTTATTCTTTTTGAGTTTTTAGCTTTCAATTAATTTTACTTTCAGAAAAGTTTTAAGAATAGTGCAGCAAATATGTAACTTCTCAAAGTTTAACGTTTTGCTATATTTGCGTTATCCTTCTTTTGCTTTCTTTCTCTCTACACACACACACATATACACACAGGCACTTTATTCATACTTATATATATATATTTATGTGTTTAAACATATATATACACACATATATTTGTGTGTATCTTATATAGACTCTCTCTATAGATAGTAATTTACTATTACTGAATTGGTGTAATTCTTAAGGATTGCATTAATGCCCCTGATGTTTATACATACACACAAAAACATGTATATGTACATGCATATATATCACACTTACATATGTTTTTCCCACCTGAACTGTTTCGGAACAAATTATAGAAATTGTGCCTCTTTATCTCTGCTTACTCAGAACATGGCAACATAACCACAGTACAGTAATCAAAATCAGAAAGTGAACATTGATACAGTAGTCTCACCTAACCTGTAGATCTTATTCAGCTTTTGACAATTTTCTCAATGTCCTTTATAACAAAAGGAACTCAGGCTGTATTGCATGCAGTTGTCATATCTTTTTAGTTTCCTTTAAGCCATTCTGTTTTCATGACAGTGAAGAAAAAGGATGGAGTTCAAAATATATTAAAATATGCTTCTCTGGTGGCTTAGTTGATAAAGAGTCTGCCTGCAATGCAGGATACCTGTCAGGAAGATCCCCTGGAGAAGGGAATGGCAACCCACTCCAGTACTCTTGCCTGGAGAATCCCATGGATAGAGGAGCCTGGCGGGCTACAGTCCATGGGGTCACAAGAGTAGGACATGACTTAGTGATCAGACCTACCTACTGAAGGGATTTGTAAAACTTTATGTAGTACTTTAAAAAAACCACCAACACAAACTCAAATTATAAGGTAATGGAAGTAGTGATTAGAGCCTTGTTTTATTCTCTGAATTACTTATATTTTGCCAGTTTAGATATTTCTGTTCAGTCGCTCCGTCATGTCCAAATTTGCAACCCCATGGACTGCAGCATGCCAGGCTTCCCTGTCCTTCTCTATTTCCTAGAGTTTGCTTCAACTCATGTCCATTGAATCAATGATGCCATCCAACCGTCTTATCTTCTATACTGCATAGGAAAAAATACACAACATAGAAAAAATGTAGTTTATAACAAGTATTTCAATAAATTAAATACATCAGATACATACACTCATTTATGCCATGATCTATATATACTTTTAAAAAGTTATTTTTAGCCAGTGGCTTACTGTGTGCTTTGAAAAAATTACAAATAAGTAGTAATAGTTACAGTAGAAAGCAAATAAACAACCTTTTATCCATTAACCTAATCCTCAGTGTTTGCCTTTAAAAATAAGTATGGAAACTTTAAAGTGAAAGTTCTTTGTTAAAAAATGTTAATTCCCTCTGAATGGTCTCATCCGCTCCTACAATTATAGCTTCCACTATAAGCCAATGGTCTTTGTCTTTCATTTCTGCTCAATAAATTTCTTTTCTGGTTAAGACTTGATGAAACTAAACAATTCCAGATGTTGCTTATATGCCTTAGCTTGACATTCCATGACTTATTATGTGTTACTTCAGTCATGTTTTCTCAATAATAGTTAGCCATGGGCTAACCACTTCTTGCAGAAAAATATAAAAGCCTTCCCAGTACTTGGAAATAGCAGATCTGTGGGCTAGCAGTTAAGATCACGAGATTTTGTACCCATACTTCTCATACCTTTTACCTGTTAGGAAGTCAGCATCCCGATGAATAGTGTTACCTATGCAGATATATCAGGGCAATGATTTTCTGAAGGTCAGCCTGTTGTTCATCCTCCTTTAGAGTTGCGTCCTTTATGACTTAAATCCTGGAGAAGGAAATGGCTACCCACTCCAGTATTCTTGCCTGGAGAATCCAATGGACAGAGGAGCCTGGTGGCTACAGTCCATGGGGTTGCAAAGAGTCAGACACGACTGAGCGACTAACACACACACACCAGACTTAAATATATCAACAAAAAAATTAATTCATAGTGATCTAAAAGAGAAATGATGATGTTGTATGGCAGAAACAAGCACAATATTGTAAAATGATGACCTTCTAATTAATAATAAATAAATTAAAAGAAACAGACTATGTCATACTACCAAAAAAACGGAAAATTTTATTTGGGCCACCCTGAGAATTGTAACCCAGGAGACCATCTCTCAGAGAGCTCTGAGAACTGTCTGAAGAAGTAAAGGTTGGGGGATGGAGGGAACAGTGTACGTGTGATCTAGACAAAGGGGTATGTGCAGTCAAACATCTTGGTAGAAGGTTACTGCGACTCTTGAGGTATAAACATCATAGTTATTGGTGCTTTTCTAAGTATGGGAAGATGCAGGAAACTGGGTTCGTAAAATTTTCTCCTGAAAATAATCTGTGAGGACCAGTTCTGCCAGTCTTCCCCAAGCACAAGTACCTCATCTTGATCTTTGCCCTGTACTGTAAGTCAACAGTTGCAATGACTTGATTCTTAGGTAACTGAATGATGGGCAGTGTGCTTTATTTTTTCCCTTTCTGTCTTAATTTTGAGCAAGGTTTTGGAGGCATTTTATGACTAGTTTGTCCTATTGAGCTAGGAATGCTCATTCCCGGGACCGGCAAGGATTTTGTTGTGGGCCACTCAGTGTGCTATTTCTGGACTAAGTCCTGTTCACAGTAACCAAAACTTCTCAGCCGCCTGCCTTATTACTCTCTTATAGTCTAGGGAATGGTTCCTTCTTGTTGCTTGTTCTGGTATCTAGACTCACACTCTTAAAATCATTGGTTTTAATGGAATTATATATTTGGTCAGTTGCTTCAAGTCTCCTGATTATTAGCTTAGTCATCCACTTGGTGCTCAAGAAATAATAATCTTGTAAAATAGGGAAAATACAAGTTGTATGTGTGCTCAGTCGCTTCTGTCGTGTCTGACTTTGCAACCCCATGGACTGAAGTCCGCCAGGCTCCTCTGTCCCTGGGATTCTCCAGGCAGGAATACTGGAGTGGGTTGCCATGCCCTCCTCCAGGGGTTCTTCTCATCGAACCCAGGTCTCCTGCATTGCAGGCAGATTCTTTACCCACTGAACAACCTGGGAGGCCCAACAAGTAGTATAGCTAGTAACATTAATCAGGTCATAAGTGAGTATTTACACTAAGAATTTCAATTAGGTTCAGCTCAGATTATCTGAGCGGTCTATTCTGCACCAGTTGCTGTCTTTAAAAGAAACTGTACATACAGGTGAGGTAAGATAGGTAAGGTAGGTGTAAGGTACCTACCACTCATATAAGGTGAGTGGTAGATACCTTACAGGATTAAGAAGGGAATTTTATCTTCCAAGGAGTTACATGACTGGCACCACAAGAAGAAAAACTAATCTAATTTATGGTTGATCAGGTGTTTCTGCCATTGGGGAGGCCTGATTAATACATTATAATACAGATGCACAATGCACGCAGGAGAGGAGAAAGGCCCAAAAGGGCAGAGAAAAATTTTATGTTTAAAATTTTCTTGTCTTGCCTTGAAATATGAATTTTTATTTCATCAGGCAGTTTATACCTATTGCTGTTAGCTTTCTTATTCACAGATTGAATAATACAGGCTGAAAGTCAGAAATCAAGATATGACTCTTTAGAAAGAGGAGTGATTTTTTGTTTTGTTTACTTTATATGGCTTTGATAGTACATCTGAAAGAGGAGATTTGAGCTTTGCAGCATTAAAGACATAAGTGTCCAGTTTTCAGTATGGAAACGTTAAAGAATATGTGTCCTTCGGGTAATGCGGTCTTGCTGGCGGGAGGCTTTGAGCAGCTCGGCGTCCTCAGTCATGCAGTGAACACACATTTCAGAAGGCCTGCAGTGCTGTCATGGCTCCCATTTTAATCCTTCAGCTAACCTTGTCCAAGCTATGGTTTATCCAGTAGTCCTGTATGGATGTGAGAGTTGGCCTATAAAGAAAGCTGAATGCCAAGGAATTGGTGCTTTTGAACTGTGGTGTTGCAGAAGACTTTTGAGAGTCCCTTGGACTGCAAGGAGAGCCAACCAGTCCATCCTAAAGGAAATCAGTCCTGAATATTCATTGGAAGGACTGATGCTGACACTGAAACTCCAGTGCTTTGGCCACCTGATGCGAAGAGCTGACTCATTTGAAAAGACCCTGATGCTGGGAAAGATTGAAGGCAGAAGGAGAAGGGGGTGACAGAGGATGCGATGGTTGGATGGCATCACCGACTGAAGGGACATGAGTTTGAGTTAACTCCAGGAGATGGCGATGGACAGGGAGGCCTGGCATGCTGCAGTCCACGGGATCGCAAAGAGTCAGACATGAGCAACTGAACTGAACTGAACCTGGTCCATTTCTACACTCTAATCTCTTCCTAATGCTTCTTGGTTTTTCCTCTGCTGACTCACTTTCCAGCAGTGTTGTCTCACTTGACACCACTCCTAGCAGACATTTGGCTTCCTTTCTTCCCTGTGTTCCAGAGGCCCTGAGACTCTGTGGCTGACTTTGCTTTGTGCACACCTCGCCTGACCCTGTCAGGGTTTTACGGCTTGATGCAACCAGGATGTATCCCTGAAAGTTATATATGCTTCTGGTGTTTTACTTTAAAAGTCAATTTACTTACCTTACAGACACAACATAGAATACTGTAGGATCCAAAGCAAAACTCAGATGACGGATTTTGTAAATCAAGCACAAAGAAGGGAATAGAAGTAAAAATTCTTGCTCTGATAATAATGAGGGCTTAGGATTTCAGAAATTAATAGATTTTACTGAAGGTGAATTTATGGAAGGATCTAATGATGATCACCTTTAGGAAGGTTTTCTGACACCAGATGATGTTAGTAATTATCATTCATGTTGAGAAATCCTGACAATTAGGTTTTACCCTTTGGCCTCTGCCTACCAAACACAAAGTATGTAAGTACTATCAAGAAATAATGTTTTCAGAGTCTTGCCCCAGAATGGCAGCATAAGGCGCTGCATGGACTCACTCTAAACTATAACTAGTAATAATCATATTTTTTAAAAAGCATTAAAGTCTGAAAATTTTCTTGAGTGTGTACAGCAAATGAAGAAATACTTAGTGAAGAATAAAATTTAATACTTAATTTAGAAAATTAAAATAAAAGTAAACAAATGGGACCTAATTAAACTTAAAAGCTTTTATACAACAAAGAAAACTATAAACAAGATGAAAACCCTCAGAATATGAGAAAATACTTTTAAATGAAGCAACTAACAAGAAATTAATTTTTAAAGTGCACAAACAACTCATGCAGCTCAATATCAAAAAAATAAACAACCCAATTAAAAATGGATGGAAGACCTAAGTAGACATTTCTCCATAGGAAACATGCAGATGGCCAAAAAGCATATGAAAAGAAGATGCTCAACATCACTAATTATTAGATAAATGCAAATCAAAATACCAGTTAGATTGGCCATTAACAAAAAAGTCTGCGAACAGAATTTGCTGGAGAGGATATGTATTTTGAAAGGTAACCCTCTTACTGTTGGTGAGAATGTAAATTGATAACATCCACTATAGAGAACAGTTTGGAGTTTCCTTAAAAAACTAAAAATAGATTTACCATATGACCCAGCAATCCCACCCCTGGGCATATACTGGGAGAAAACCATCATTCAAAATGATACACGCACCCCAGTGTTCACTGCAGCACTATTTACAATAGCCAGGACAAGGAAGCAACCTAAATGTCCATCAACAGAGAAACAGATAAAGAAGATTTGGTACGTGTATACAACTACTACTCATCCATAAAAAGGAGCAAAACTGTGCCATTTGCAGAGACATGGCTGAACCTAGAGACTCTGATATAGACTGAATTAAATCAGAAATAGAAAAATTAATATCCTGTAACATCACTTAAAAGGGGGATCTAGAAAAACGATACAGATGAACTTATTTGCAAAGCTAAAATAGAGATACAGATGTAGAGGACAAATGTATGAATACCAAGGAAAGAAGGGGCCATGGGATGAACTGGGAGATTGGAACTGACATATATACACTACTGATACTATGTATAAAATACTGGAACTTACTGTAGAGCTCTGGGAACTACTCAGTGCTCTGTGGTGACCTAAATGGTAAGAAAATCCAGAGAAGAGGAGATGTAGATAAACATAGAGTATATCTGTGATAAAAAGCTGATGTTCACATCCAGGAAGCTCAATGACTCATCAGTTTTACTCTGATGAGTATATGTTTACTCTGATTACTATATGTATATCTATTGGTTCCATTTGCTGTACAGCAAAAACTAATACAACATTGTAAAGCAACTATACTCGAATACGAATTGCTTAAAAAAAAAAGAATAATATTAAATCTTGGTGAGAACAGAGAGAGTTTGTGCCACTTGTGTTACAGTCGACTTCTTCCCTTCCACCTGGCCCTACTCAGCCTGATGGAAGTTCTGTTCTGGGTGCTTTGTGGCCAGGGTAGGACTGCTTCTCCTTTCAGCTCTCAGTCAAGGGATACTGTATCTTATCAAGAAGTGAAGACCTCCAGTGTCTCTCACCTCCATTAATTGTGAGTTGCACAGGCTACATTCCTGGCAGAAGTGGCTCAGAGTTTGGGGTCTCCCTTCTACCGTCTGGCTGCCACTCATAAGGCAGAGGCTCTGTTCCAGACACAGAAAGTTGAGAATACTGAGGCATCAATTGCCCTTGCTCCAGCTCACTCACTGGCTGGAGATTCTACACGAGGACACCAGAGGTTACTGCTCCAGCCTGGCTTTCACCACATAAAGCAGGGGTGTCACTCTCAAGAATGGACTGCTGTACCCATCTCCAGTTCTGGAGCAGTGAATCATAGATTTGGCCCAGGGAGGAGGCAGTTTATAAAAAGAAAATGGCTTTATTGGAAACACTCTGCAGAAATTTAAACCTATAGGAACTCTTGAAAACTGTGGACATTGGGGGGAAAACTTTTCTTCTCAGAAAAGACTGAAAGAAAAGGAACAGAACCTCAGAAAAATTCTGCCAAGCTCACCAACATATAAAATGAGAGTACCAAAAGGAGAGGAGAGAGAGAAAGGAGCAGAAAACATATTAAAAGAAATATTGACAAAAAACTTTACAAATGTAATAAAAAGCTGATGTTCACATCTAGAAGCTCAATGACTCATCAGTTTTACTCTTCCTCTTTCTGATCCCATTTTCCAGACTACACTAAGAATACTTTCTTAAAACACAAATTGAATCATGTTTCCTTTTTTTAATATTCTCCAGTGACTTCTTGTTGCGTTTGTGTTAAGTGTTAGTCGATCAGTCATGTCTGCCTCTTTGAGCCCACCAGGCTCTTCTGTCCATGGGATTTCCCAGCCATTTCCTTCTCCAGGGGATCTTGTGGACCCAGGAACTGAACCCTGGTCTCCTGAATTGCAGGTAGATTGCCATCTCAGCCACCAGGAGGGATCCCCTTGTTGCATTTAGAATAAAAGTAATTAACCATGGCTTCCATGACTGCTGCTCATCTTCTGGCCTCCCCTGCAGCCTCATTTGACTCTGCTCAGACACAGTGGCCTTCTTCCATCTTCTCCATCACCCCAAGCTCTTCCCTGTTGCAGGATCTTTACACATGCTCTTTTCTCTGTCCAGAGCACTGTCTCCCCATTTTTTTGCATTGCTATTTGTTTCTCTTTCCAAGCTTGAATGTTACTCTTTCAGAAATGACTTCTAAAACCATTTATCTTTTATTATTTTTATCTCAACTTCTGGTTTGATTTCTTTATGACAATTATCACAGTTAAAAAAGAAAAACTGTGGTAGGATACTCAAGAAGTTGTTAAACATGGATTAATTCTAGTAAACAGAACTCAGTAACTGAGGTAAGGAAGTACATTTCCTTCCATAACAGAACCTTTAGTACAGTTTGACATATGCATGTACTACTTAAATTTTTTTTTATCTAGTTGAATTTTAAAATGCCCAATTCTTTAATGACTAACAGACAGCATCTATTTCATGAATGAATCAAAGACACAGTTATCAGATGTTTGCCTTAAGTTTGTTTCTTTGGTTTCCTAGCACCAAATAGGAAAACATTAAAAATAAAAAATAATTTACTGAGCTCTAAGGAGGTTGTGTTGTCTTTTCTAGCTTTGAGATTTAAGGCCCTAATTTCTATATCCAACCCTGCTTGTTGGACTCAAATGCTTTCAAGTTTTTTCACATTTGTAAGTAATAATGTGAGGAACATCTCCTATACTTCAGAATATGACTTTAAAATAAAGCCTTAGAAATGGGATCATTAAGGAAGAATATGAGATTTTTGATGAATTTTGCTGCATTAACAAGATAAACAGCAGCTTGGATGGTCATTTTGGAATAAAACCTGGGGCAGGTTTTTGAGGACATCAAAGACAGATGTCAGAGATTTTTGAAAAGTTTGGAACCTGTAGATCCAGGATTGCAGTATTCATTCATAAGAGTGGAAAAAAGAAGAAATTGGAGACTGAGTGGAAGAGACTGGTTTCAGACGTAGGTTTACTTTCACGGTCTCTGTGTGCTCAAAACAGTTGTTGAAGTTCATGCCTATCCTCTATGATAACCAATGATATTAATTTTAATCCCTCTTTAGTTCTCACCTAGACTGTTAAATTTAGCCATGACTTGTATCCTGCCAGGTCTTCTTCTGTTGTACTGCCAGAATCCTCTTTGTCATATAAAAACTTGTTCTGTATCTCATTTCCCATTTCAAGTTTTATTGGTTCATCACTTGTGATGCCAGCGTGACTCCTTCCTGTGCGGTTTGTAAGGCAGGCTTTCAGTCCCTGGCTCAGCCTCTCTTTCATGTCTCACCCTACATTCTACCTTCAACCCAACATACCCTTCTTTGGATTTTGGAATTAGTAGCCACATAGAGTTACGGTACTGTAAATGTTCATGCCCCAGAAATGTATGCCTTTATGATAGTATTAGGAATTGAACTAGTGACATAGCCTTCAATAATTTTACTAGGAACCAGAGGACCTCAGTGATTTCAGAACAAAACCAGGCGAAGACATTTCTTTTACCCGTTCTATGTTTTTCTGTATTTGCTCACAACTCCCTGCTGTATTTTATGTCTTCTCTTTACTCCATTTTAAAAGAATAAATAAATAAAACACCTCCTTTGATAAATTATTCCCTGACTTTTTTCATTTAGATTTTGCTATGTTATATATGATGATTTTTTTTTCAAATCTTTTAAGCTTGTTCAGTTAGTCTTATCTTCCAAAATGAGTTTCTTTTAATTTTACAATATTCTGCCTGTATTGAGATAAAAACCTAATTCATGGTTCTCTATTTGCCACACTTTATTTTGAGAAAAAGTAAATGAAGCAAGTTTTTTGGCCTTCCCTTGGCATGTGGATGTTTTTAAATGCTGAAAATGAAAAGACCATTTCAGTTTGGTCATAAAACTTCATGAGATTTCTAATTGAGAAAATTAAATGACTCAGGATTAATAGATATATGCCAACTATGTTCTTCATTTCCTCCCCTATAGGTCACTTCAGAAATTTGTTTGTTATTGGTTTGGGTTTGTAATGTGATCTTTGGATACCCCACTTGTGATGATATTTTTGCACGATTATCACATCTGTTCTTAGCTCAGATGTTTTTAGCATATGTATTTGCAGAACATTTACTTTAATATGCTATCATTTTTCTTCTATACTTGTATAGAAACTCAGGAGAAATAGAAAAATGTAATTGTGTGGTGTCAAGTACTTGTTGCATTTTTTAAGTCAGTTACTTAATCTATTATGATTTTATTTCATACTTTAATTTGGCACATTTGTACATTTTTTGAAGCAAAGGGCAGTCTTTGAATTAAATATTTGTGAGATTGATAGTTCTTAAATACTATATAAATAGAGTAAATTTTTGCTCACTTAATTAACTTACCCATTTACAATTTAATTGTGCATTGAAGGCACACTATTCTATATTCTTCACAGACTGCTTGTGTTATTGGGAAGCAATAGGGATTGCAAAGATTTTTAAATAAATTGGCTTTTGAAACATGGTAGACTGCCTCTTGTAACTTCCTCTTCAACTACAAACACATAAAAATGCTGGATAAATTATAACCAAGATGTGGTAAGAAATAGAAAACAAAGCTTCAAAGAAAGGAAGGGACATCTTGCTGACTTGTATGGTGGTACTGGTGGTTTAGTCGCTAAGTCATATCAGACTCTTGTGATCCCATGGACTGTAGCCTGCCAGGCTCCTCTGTCCATGGGATTCTCCAGGAGAGGGTTCCGGAGTGGGTTGCCATTTCCTTCTCCAGAGGATCTTCCGGACTCAGGAATTGAGCCCTGGTCTCCTGCATTGCAGGCAGATTCTTTACCAACTGAGCTATGAGGGAAGCCCTGCTGATTTGTATAGGGAGGTCCAAACTGGAGGGGTAAACACTCCAGTCTGTGCTCCAACAGGGAGGAAGGGTGTGAAGGTAGGTCCTGACAGTTGGAAGTTTAAGTTTTAAATAGTCCATAGAAGTCAAGACATGATTTGTTATATCTGCTCCCTTTCCCTCATTGCTGATTATTTTGTGATGCATGGTTGCTGTTGTTATTTCACTGTGACCCATTTTCAGTGGGTGTTGCTTTATCCACAGGAATCCCATGAACTCTGGGGGTGAACATGATAGTGTGGAATGATTATACATTTCCTTTTTTCAGGCTCCTCCCCTGGGACTGGGTACTTACCCTGGATTTCATTGCTATGGATTTTTCCAGACTGCTGAGTTAATTTAAATTCAGTGGCTTAAGCTTAGATTTTTCTGTCTCATTGGGGAATCATCTCCTCTCATCACCTTTTTAAAACAGAGAACAGTTCTTTCAAGCCCAGTATTAGAGGACTCATTTCTAAGCATCACTTGTGTATTCCCTAAACCATGTCTCCTAGAAGTTTAGATAATAAACTATCAGGAAAAGACTAAATAAAAGGTAGAAAAATGGGTTCATAATGAAAAAGAAAATAGGAAGCAATGAATAGGGGGAGTTTTTTAATCCATTCATCAAAAAATATTAAGCATCTCTAATCTAAAGAGAAGGCAATGGCACCCCACTCCAGTACTCTTGCCTGGAAAATCCCATGGATGGAGGAGCCTGGCAGGCTGTAGTCCATGGGGTCGCTAAGAGTTGGACACGACTAAGCAACTTCCCTTTAACTTTTCACTTTTATGCCTTGGAGAAGGAAATGGCAACCCATTCCAGTTTTCTTGCCTGGAGAATCCCAGGGATGGGGGAGCCTGGTGGGCTTCCGTCTATGGGGTCGCACAGAGTCGGACAGGACTGAAGCAACTTAGCAGTAGCAGTAATCTAATCTAAGCGTCTCTAATCTAATCAAGAGGGACTAAAGAGCCTCTTGAGGAAAGTAAAAGAGGAGAGTGCAAACGCTGGCTTAAAACTCAGCATTCAAAAAACTAAGATTATGGCATCCGTTCCCATCACTCCATGGCAAATAAATGGAGAAACAATGGAAACAGTGACAGATTTTATTTTCTTGGGCTCCAAAATCATTGTAGATGGTGACTGCAGCTGTGAAATTAAAAGGCACTTGTTCCTTGGAAGAAAAGCTGTGACCAACCTAGACAGCATATTAAAAAGCAAAGACATTACTTTGCTGACAAAGGTCCGTCTAGTCAAAGCTACAGTTTTTCCAGTAGTCATGTATGGATGTGAGAGTTGGACTATAAAGAAAGCTGAGCACCGAAGAACTGATGCTTTTGAACTGTGGTGTTGGAGAAGACTCTTGAGAGTCCCTTGGACTGCAAGGAGATCCAACCAGTCAATCCTAAAGGAAATCGGTTCTTAATATTCATTGGAAGAACTGATGCTAAAGCTGAGGCTCCAATACTTTGGCCACCTGATGTAATGAATGACTCACTGGAAAAGACCCTGGTACTGGGAAAGATTGAAGACAGGAGGAGAAGGGGATGACAGAGGATGAGATGGTCGGATGGCATCACCGACTCCATGGACATGAGTTTGAGCAAGCTCTGGGAGTTGGTAGTGGACAGGGAAGCTTGGCCTTGTAGTCCATGGGGTCACAAAGAGTCGGACATGACTGAGCAACTGAACTGAACTGAACTGTCCTCTTGGTGATTAGCTTTATTGGTGAGAAAGAACTAAATAGAATTTCTTCAATTATTTTAAAGAAGTCATTGAAAAAAAATTAGTATACTGCTTAAATACCAAATGAGCACAACTGAAAGAGAAACAATCATGTGATAATAATAGCAGTGGTAGTTGTAGTAGTAGCTGCTATCATTTTTAAGCACTTCCTTTATAGCAGGCATTGCCCAAAGTATTTTATGGAGTTATTTTACAAATGTGACAACCAAAGAAAGCACAGAGAAGTTAACATTGAGGCAGGGTCATGATGCTGCACGACAGGCTTCTTAAACTGCACACTTAATCACAATGTGTCTTTATCAAATATATTTGCCACAAATTTCCATGTTTGCATTATTATACATTTGCTATGTATTATTTGGTTCATTGGTGGCAAAATGGCTGATCTAGTCTAAAATCAATTTTGCCTGCCACTTAATAAATCTTGCTGTGCTTGCCATTTTTTATGTAAAAGTGCAGAATTTCATGAATTTAAAAGAAATCATCTCACAGAGTGAGTTAGCTTCAATTCCTAAGAAATTAGAGTTCCCAAAGAATCAAGCACATTTGGTTTAACAGATACGAAGCCTTTCTTTCCTGTAGTTCTGTCCCATAAGCTATTTAATCTTGAAAAAATGTTGCTTTGTGATTCTAGATTCATTATTAATTAATGACTAAGTCTCTGTTTAAAATTAGTTAAAAAATCTTTATAATTGGGTCATAAATATCTAGACTGATTTTTTAAAGTTTAGCTTAATGCTTCCTTCTTCTATAAAGAGTAACATTTTTTCCTTAGCAATTTCATTTTTGGTATTTATGTTAAGTGCCAGAAAAAAAAATGATTGTGGGACATTATTAATCTATTTGTAAAATTAAAAATTTAACCTAATTTTATTTGTTGTCATAAAAATTCTTCCCTGAAATTTCAAATTCCATCAGTCATAATTTTTCTTTACTGTAATATTCCTATCATGCATTTAACCCATACTGCTTCATATTCTACTTACCTGTGTGTGTCTTTCCTTATTGGATGATCAGCTTCTATGGAGCAGAAACCTATCATATATTAATACATCCTTATATCTTGCCTTTCATCTTCCTCTGAAGCTGGAAGTTATTGCCTTGCCCAAAGCGGACAGTTTTTTAAATTGTGGAAGCAATAAGTTAAAGTGTGCCGATAGAATTTTAGAAGTTGCTTCAGCCCTAGAGAGAGGGGTAAGGTGAGGATAGTAAAGTGATCTGACAGGAAAGAGAATAGGAAGAAGATACTGCTCTGTGAACATGCCTCACATCTTGAGCTACTCTCCTGAAAGGAGACGATGAATCCTCAGGTCATCAGAATGGGTGAATATTTGATAAGTCTCCCCTTTATAGTGAAGAATAGTTTCTTTGTGTTAATACAGTATTTCTTATTATCTAGTGAGTCATTTGTCCAACCTGTTCATTGTAGTCAGCATAATTAAGAACCACTAGAAAAACAGGATCAGGAGTTTCCCTGAATGAAAAATAAATAATATTGCTATGGCTCTTGGTGGGCTGGTTCCTGTGGATTCACTGTTATATCATGTTTCTTTGGCTTCCCACTCTTTGAAGTTTATTTGTTATGTGTTGTGATTTTTTATGGAAATAGAATAGATGATTTGGGAAGAGCCAAGTACACTGTGGTCAAGCTGTTGGTCCACCTTACCTTGCCAGTTCTTAATTCTCTGTGAGTTCTTCATTCTGAAGAAATTGGGTCACTTCAACAATACCTTGCCCTCCCTGCAAATTCATATCAGTTGGCCAAACAAATGAAATCATTACCCTGAGCTTTATCTAATCATTATCTGTGTCTTTCTAAACCTTCAGACTGAGAACTACTATGTCCTCTAACCAAATGTTTTAGGATGCATCCAATTCTAGAATGTCTGGTTTCCTTTTTCCCTCCATACTATTTTGTACTATTTTTCCTCCATACTATTCATTTTCCCTCATCACTTCCTCGTTGCCTCATTGGCTCCTTTCTGTCCATTGTCTCCTACGTGGATCCTCTCTATCCTCTTGCATTCTCTCATCTCTATGACTCTGGCTGTCTGGAGAACATTGAGGCATTTTTTTGTTCATGCTTACATTTATGTCTTTCCTGAAAACATATTTTTTCTCTATTTCCTATGATCAATTGTCTTTAACATTCACATTGATTGAATGCCTTTATTTTCTCATTGTCTTATCCTTTCAGCACATACACACACACACACTCACATACACATAGAAGTGCTAAGTCACATCAGTCGTGTCCAACTCTTTGCAACCCTTGAACTCTATCCCACCAGACTCCTTTGCCCATGGGATTCTCCAGGCAGGGATACTGGAGTGGGTTGCCATGTCCTCCTCCAGAGGATCTTCCCAGTCCAGGGATAGAACCTGCATCCTGCATGTCCTGTCGCTCCTGCATTGCAGGCAGATTCTTTACCGCTGAGCCACCTGGAAACCCTATATATATAAATTCACTGATGGTTAAATGAATTCTGGCTCCGGTAGAGCCAAACAAGAATCCCGGTCACTTTTCCTTCCTCCAGCCTCTACCCTGAATAGCAGGATCTGTTTTTTGTTTGTTTTTTTTTAAATTATTGTTTAGTTCTTTTCTCTTCTTACTTTATACATACCATATAAGGTTGCTAGTATCTCTGATCAGGTCCTTTGATGAGAATTTCTAATAAAATGACCTGCTTTTGCAAAACATCACAGGACCTCAGGAATTTAGTGCATGTGATTCTCTATTTGAAAGCATTGCTGATATTACCCCAGGACTGGAACGGCGTTCTACCCAGCAGGAGGGATTGTTATTACATACCCTATCTGGCACACGCTGCTATTGTACAAATACCAGACCCTGATGATGTTCATGATGATGGTGACAGTGTGGGTGAATGTTTTGAAGGCAGAAGGACAGAAGTAGGAGGAGAACAGAGACACGAGTAATGAGGTGGGGGTAGTGGAGAGCGTGAGTCAAGAAGAAGTAGCTGCTGAGAGAGATGGATTATAACATGTGTTAGTTTATCTTCATTCGCCTGCCTCTGGGTTTTAAAAGGAGCCAATAGTACCACATCAAAGTTGTCGCCATCAAACCATCCAGACTGCTCATTCTCCCCTGCTTCAGTCCATGTGGCTTTCGGAGGGCTGATGCGCCTCTATTTTATCGCCTCAGTCACCCAGCTCATGTGGGGTGAGGGTGGGGAGTGAGCTAAAAGATAGGTAAAAATAAGATGAAGATTTAATTAAAGTTCCTGAGTGCCTGCAAGATTTAATCTAATTCTCAAAGCAGCTTGCCAACACCAACATTCTATTAGACCCACACACCAGAGGACACGGTGATGCAGCCACATCCTGGCCCTCCTTGCTTACGTCGCTGCCCCTTCAGTATGCCTCATCCTGGTTTGGTTCGCACCCCAGGAAAGGCTTCATCTCTCTGAGCATAACGCTTTTTTAAAAAAGACAGATTTTTCTGATGTCTTATGCACTCTGAAAAGCAAGCAAACCAGCCAACAGAGCCCTGCTTTTGTTGTTGCTTCTTATTGCTGAAGGGCAGTGAAAGGAAGACCCTCATTTAGATGCATGGCAGGCAAATACCTTACGTTTGTTTCATCCCAGCCTGATTGTTGCCAGGCTTATGGTGTATGTTGGCAATTAGCTTTGTAGTGCTGTGTGTTAGGAACTGGGCGTGACAAGTGGCACAATAGTAAGGATGTTTTTGAGTGAAAAGGGTGATAAGAATGTAGATGGAGGATTTTTAGAGTACGGTTTGATCATCCTTTTGATTCCATCATCCACATTCATTTTGAGTTCAGGTTAATGATGATTGAAAGTTTTTTTAAAATATAAGTCGCCTTTGACTGGTTTCATTTTCTATTACTAATGTAAGTGATGGACTTTTTTTCCTTTGTTTTAAAATAATAGATGGAAAAAGGAATAGGGAACTAAAAGAGAAGCAGCATGTTGAAAATAGGGAAACATATAAAAAGATAAGACATTAATTTTTTTTTCTGTAGTTCTTGTCTGAGGTTTAGAGAAATGAGGTATGAAAAATGTGTCATTCAGTGTCTTGAATATATTCTACTGTGGTCATGTCACTATAATTGGGGTAACAAAAAAAGATAATTTTTACCATTTTACTGACTAAATTTCCTTTTGTTTATCAAAATGGCCTGCATCTTGTTATATATGCTCAGTGGAAAATAATGTGATTATGAGTTTGTACCATATATAATATTAAGAATACAATGTTGGTTTCATTGTAATGATCTTTCTTACTTTAAAAAAAAAGAAACAGCTCTATGGATATCCTTAAAATCCCTGAATTTTAATGTCTTTAGATTTATGATCATCTCTATGGTATTTGATAAGTAATTATTTACAGACTTTGTAGAGTTTTTAAGAAATTAGAACTCCCATTTTAAGTTCATTGTCTTCCAGGGCTGAAATGCCCCTGCCATTTTCAAGGATGAGTTTGGTGCAGGGGTGTTTCTGTCAGGCAGGGAATGGGGAAGTGGGTGTTGGGACTAGCAGCCAAACTTCTTCTTAGTGTTCTGTTCAAGTTTTTTCCAGCTTCTAGGGACCTTCTTTATAAGTGGATAAACTAAGGTGGTCAAGTTGGAAAAGTATTCTCTAGATATTTGTCTTATAGACTCTGTTAGTTTTGTCTGAATGTTAATCTTTAGTTTAAAACAATGATACCATAGATGTTGACTTGTTGAAATAATTTCAGTTTCTGTTCACGCTATTTCTGTCCCTCTGTTTTTAATTCTGGTCTCATTTAATTTAGGTTTAGCTGTTTCTTTACAACTCTTACATGGAGACATTGAACAAATCAGAAGGGAATACTCATCAGTATTTTCTCATGGAGTATCCATCACCAGGAAGTTGGGTTTCTCTAATATTATTATGCCTGGTAAGTGACTCAGAATGAACCACATGATAAAATATGGCTATTTTGTCTGCTTTTGGCACTTGAGAAAGTTTTCAAACTATCAGCTTCAAAGGCTTCAAATGGGCCATGCTGAAGAATAAATTGAGATACTTAATTCTTTTTTTTTTTTAATCTTTACATTTTTTTCACATCGGGATGGATAACTTATGGGGACCATGCCTGCTTTTCATTATGACCATAATAAGAAGGAAAACTGAAGTTGAATTCAGAAAATATTTTACCCTTTGGTGGGAAGTATTATTGAAGTCACTTAGGGGAAATCCTTACAAGTTTTGATAAGAACATTATTAAGCAATGGTTAGCCTTTATTGGAGAATTTTCCACCAGAGGTATATGTGTATGTAACTAAGCAGCCATATACAAATACCATATGTATTTTTAGTTCTGTTTGTATATATACATCAGATCTATATTAGCAACCAAAGGGGATTCCAAAAGAGAATCCAGAAAAGTGTTTCTGAGCGGAAATGGTAGAGATTAAGGAGATTCACACTATCCAAGTACATGCCAAGTAATAGTCTTTCGTAGGGTTCTGCATCCTACTCTATGCAACCGAGCAAAAAAAAATAGAAAAACCAAACAGTCCCAAATCGTTGACAGTATTTTTAGAAACAAGATCCTTTAAGTCACTGTTTAAATCCCATGTGTGAAAAGCAAACCGTGAATATTGCTTCGGACGAGGCCCCGTTACAGCTGTAAGACTTAGTGGTGGGTTTGTTATCCATAGAGACCTAACATGTTGCAGAAACTGACTGGCATTGATCGCTATGGCATTTGATCTCCTGATGGAAATCACTCACACAGGGAGGGCTAAGAGAACAGCCTGGGAAGTTTCCTGAGATGACCTGACCCAGCTTAAACACCCAGTCTGCCTGAGCATCTCCTGTTACTATTGTCAAAAATGACTGTTTAGAACACTCTTTACTTGATGGCATGTTATCCATTGGCTCTTGGAACTATTCATTATTTCCTTCAGTTGCTATAAATAGCTAGTATTTCCTCTTTAGCAGAAAAGAAAAAAAATTTCATCCCACTGGGAAGCAAATTGATGGGTAAATCTAATATAAAAAACATATTTTAGAACAGAATGCAGCCAGCTGCTGGAAGAATTCCTCAGCTTGGTCTCCGAGCAGTATCATTGAGAAATGGAAAAAATATCAAGCAACATGACACTTCACTGGCTGAATAATTGTCTGGGATGTGCTGTGCTCACGCAGCTCTTGTCTGGCTTTAATGATGGAAATGAACTTACTGTGGAATCAGGCTTGCTTCTGTCCCTTCCCTGCACCACATTATAATGGCAGGGTTGATGCTGACCAGGGACTCAGTCTTCCCCAGACACATGTCTGTAGTGCCTGAGACTGCAAGAGATTTTTTTTTAAAAGCATTTTCTTTTTCTTCTTTCATTTTTTTTTCTTCTATGGCTTCTGAGTCTTACAAATTGGATGGAGAAGGGAGAGATGTGTGTATAAACTTAAACAGCTGAAAAGAAAGCAGCTTTACAACTCAATGGAATGTTTTACATTAGCAAACATAACAGCTGTTGTTTTGTTTTTCTTTATTTTCAGAATTTTGACTTGCCAGTTAATTTTCACTCTCTCACTTGTGGCTTTGATGAAAACTTGAGCTGAGTTTTCAATGAGAGAAATGTATGTGAACAGCATTTCTGATCCCAGTGTTGTACTGACAGTCTGCTGATGTGATGGTTTTTTTTTTTTTTTTTTTTTTTCGTTTTCTTTCTCTATACTTGTCCTCCAGGGTTAATTTGTGTTCTGATAGAGGTCAGGATGGGTGAGGCATGTGTTTATACCTACAGGACCTTCATTAACTTAGTCACTGCCTTTCTGCAGAATGAATTATCTGTGGTCCTGACACTGATGGGAACATACACACCACTTTTCTTGAGGGTCACAGAATGTCATCAGTGCCAGACTCTTTTTGGAATGGGAAAAACATGGAAATAGAGATTCATTTTCTTGGTCTGTCTTTTACACGGGTTGGTCTCTGGAATGTCACCTGGTATAAAGAGGCAATCTGCCCCTATGGTTTTGCCTTGTCACGAAGTCCTCTGTTACTAAGGGCCAGTCATTCAGCACTTTATTTCTTAGCCCTGCCAAATTTCCAAAGAAGAAAAGTTTCCCTCTGTGAAGCTCCATTACTGCCACCTATAATCCAAATAACCCTGCAGAAAGTTCCATGGTCTGGTCTCTGAGCTTTTGAGAGGGAGGGTGCTGAAAATGTTTCAGTCAGCGCTCTCCAGTAGAAATGCAATACAAGCCACAAATGTAACTTTAACTTTTCCAGTAGCCACTTGAAAAAAAGATAGGAAGAAAGAGATGAAATTAATTTTAACAGTATATTTTATTTAACCCAATGCATCCAAATATCCTTTTAATAGATAGTCCATATAAAAATTTTGTAATGAGTTATTTTACACTATTTCAGCTTAGGTCTGTAAAGGCTGGTAACTGTTATAATTTACAACACATCTCTTTTCAGCCAAGTCCCATTTCAAGGACTCAGTTGCCACGTGTGGCAGTAGTTACAGGATTGAACAGCCAAGCTCTAAATGTCTTAACAGACTGGACAGGCAGATCTGAGCCTTTGCTGAATATCAGGAAGGACTAATTTTCCACCCACCAGACATTTTGGAACAAAGTTGGCTGATGTGTCAGGCATGTCATGGGTGATCAGGCCGTGCCCTCCTCCCACCCTAAGGGTCCACTCTTATTCTGAGTTTATGATTCTAGGCAGTCATCCTGGTTTCTATACTTTACCTTCCCTACCTGTACACACTCTCCTGGAGACTCATTCTCGTGTGTGTGTGTGTGTGTGTGTGTGTGTGTGTGTGTGTTAGTCGCTTAGTCACATCCGATTCTTTGCAACCCTGTGGACTAGGTCCACCAGGCTCCTCTGTCCATGGGATACTCGCATATCAACCAGTAAAACTGTCCCTGTTTGTTGTGTGTGTGTGCGCTCAGTGGCTGAGTTGCGTCCAACTCTTGTAACCCCATGGGCTGTAGGCCATCTGACTCTTCTGTCCATGAGATTCTCCAGGCAAGAATACTGGAGTGGGTTGCCATTTCCTCCTCCAGGGGATCTTCCTGACCTAGGGATCAAACCCACATCTCCTGAATCTCTTGCATTGCTAGGTGGATTCTTTACCACTGAGCCACTCTAATTAGTACCTTCCAGTGCATTCACTTTTAGTACATCTTCAAAGTTCCTAATCCTACAAGGAATTATGGGGAAGTCGTAGAATGATGGGGCCATGAAGAGTTGAGATTTGGAGACTAGAAGATCTTGCTAAAAATTATTAACAGAGCCTATATTTCAAATGGTTGACACCAATAGTAGCTGTGATAGTGATTTCAAGATTTAAGTTTATTTTCCAGGTATCTTCAAGAGTAAGCCTCCTTTTTGTTTTTTAGGCAATAGTTCAGGTAAGTCAAACTTGTATTTGGTCAAAGTTGACTAGACAATGATTTACAAGACTGGGGAAAGAAAAATGTTGTAGGTATATTTGCCTCCCATTTAAGAAGATATATAGTTTTATTCTTTTAAATATATATATTATTAGTATTATTTACCACTTACTGGAAGAGAGATGTACATCACCGGATGGAATTGCCTCAAATAATCATTCTTTTAGAGAAAGAGGTGGGAACCTACTTGACTTGGTCTTCTCTAAAAAAATATATCCTAAATCTAACTAAAATTCACCACCCCCCAGGCCAAGTCATGTACCTCTACATCACACAGTTGCAACTGGTCTGCTTAAATCTGAACCCCCTGATCACGCCCTTACCAAGGGGACAGTGGTCTCTTAACCAACGAATGCCACAGTGACCAAGGAGTGAGAGAGGCTAAGAGTCTGTTGTGTCACCCTAAGGGTGGATCCCCGCCCAAGTTCACATTGGGGGAGAGCTGGTGCCCCCAGATTAGGAAGCTGACATACCCCACTGCCCATGGGTGTAGGACTTTCCCCAACTGCTACTATCAGAGATGCATGTGTTGTCCTAGAGTGTAAAGGGCACCCTGTTCCTGCTCCTTTTTCTCTGCACCACTGCCTGGAAAGCCCCTCATGACTGCTGTTGCTGTCATTTGCCACTGCTTGTTTGATAGTCATCAAAAAGAAAAAAATTAAAAATCTACCCTGTCAAAAGTTCAACATCTCAAAGTATTCTATTAAAATAAAACAGAAACAAGAACACCAGGTATGTTTTACTCAAGCATACTCCATGTGAGAAATCCAAAGTTAATTTTTCATCCCATGCATAAATTTTCCATGTATGTGGTTTGCTTTGATTTCAATTACCTGGGAAGCTTGCCCCTGCCCCTTGCTCTGTCCTCTCCTTGAAGATGTCCTGAGGTAATGGAAGTTTAAGTGTGCAGGGCATATTGTCTTCATTTACTATGACTGCTGTAACAGATCAGCACAAATGGAGTGGCTTAAAACAATGCAAATGGACTACAGTTCTGGGGATGAGAAGTTTGCACGGGTCTCTCTGGGCTAATATCACAGTATCAGCAGGGCTGTATTTCTTCTGATGATTCTGAAGGAGAATCCATTTCCTTGCCTTTTCTAGCTCCTGGAGGTGGCCTGTACTCCTCTGCTCATGGCCCCACATCATTCAACCTCTGATTCTCTCATCGTATCTCCTTCTCTGACTCTGACTTTTTGCCTCTCTCTTATAAGGATCTTTGAAATTAAATTGAGCCCATTCTCATAGTCAAAGAAAATATTCCCATCACAAGAGTCTCAGCTTAATCATGTCTGCAAAACCCCTTTTGTCATGTAAGGTAACCTATTCACAGGTTCATGGGATTAGGACCTGGACATCTTTGGGGAGGTAAGGAAGTGCCTGCTACACACACAAAGGGCCATCCGGCTCAGCTACATGTCCAGTGCGCGAATTTCTTCTCGGATCCCTGGGGATGGTTTCCTGGCTGTACTTGAGAACTTAAATGGCCAAGATCACATCATCACATCTCATGTCATCTCTCAAAATGACTTCTTTCATGTTGAACTAGTTTCCTTTTACATTCTATCCACTGGGTTGAGTTTTTCTGCTTGTAACCTCAACATTTCAAAGTTCAGTTAATTTCTTGTCACCCTCATCTCTCCAGTAATGAGTGCCTTCTCTGTATTGTTTATGGTCTGAAGCATACATGTTCTGTCTCGTTCCTAGAAATGAAATCATTGCTTGACAACTGGTCTGGCCAATTAGGGTGGGACTAATATCTTCCTTGTTTAGGTCTTTTGGAGGCAAAGGCTGAATTGCACTAGCTTATTTGATGAATGTTCTTATCTCTTGAATTACATTTTCATGGGTAAAGAAGAGATACTGATAATACATTAGACATGTTTCTTAATCTCTGTACTTCAGTTTCCTCACCTGTAAAATGGGAAAAATAGGACCTTGTTTTAAGGTTTCGGAGAAGGCAGTGGCACCCCACTCCAGTACTCTTGCCTGGAAGATCCCACGGACGGAGGAGCCTGGTGGGCTACAGTCCATGGGGTTGCGAAGAGTTGGACATGACTGAGCGACTTCACTTTCACTTTTCACTTTCATGCATTGGAGAAGGAAATGGCAACCCACTCCAGTGTTCTTGCCTGGAGAATCCCAGGGACGGGGGAGCCTGGTGGGCTGCCGTCTATGGGGTCGCACAGAGTCAGACACGACTGAAGAGACTTAGCAGCAGCAGCACAAGGTTTATGTGAGGACTTAATGAGATATCCTACTTATAGCACTTAGCAAAGTACCTGACTACTATCTATCTACCACTAAGCACCATCATCATAATCTAAGTTCACAAAAATCCTAGTCATTTACATCTGGTCTTTTGTTTTTAAGAAGTACAGAAACTTTTATTTTCCAGCTTCAAAAGTGACAATAATTGTCTAGCGCAGAAGAGGCACTAGACTAGCCCCTATGGCTGGGGACAGTGTTTTACTTGGTGTGATGAGCTTGTCCTCTGTGACTTTATCCAAGGCATTCATAGGACAGAATCAAGGTTTACAGAACTGATAAAAGCCTGTTGTCCACTGAGGATAAGCCACAAATCAACCCCATTTGATTGTCGTTACTGAACTTTTTGAATTTGTTCCTCCTGCTGTGGCCTTATCTTTATCTTGTCTACAGTGATATTTTGAAGGCTTCCCAGCAAAACAGGGCCTATGAAACAGGAAAGTGTCAAGCCCGTCAAATTTGCAGAGTAATAAATTTAAGAGGTGCAAGGTGTTAATAAACATTGTCAGGCAAGCAGCTTTTCATGATTGGTGCTATGACTCCATTTCATACTCACCTAATGATTTCTCTCTTAATTACCAAGGATTTGCTTTCTTAACACCGTCTGAGCTTATTAGTTTTCTTTAGGTTGGCTTTCTCTAGAGTCAACCTCAAGTGTATTGACTGTAATTAACACTTGTTTCAACTTTATCCTTCGACATATTTTGGCAAAACATGGCACCTTGCAGAATTAGAACACAGCAAGCTATGGATTCCTGAGGGGGGTGGACACATGTAGAATGTCATCCAGGAGAAATGTTCTTGTCATGTTTTTTCTTTTCAGAGAAATCTTACTTCAGTCTAAAAACTTTGTGAAAAAAAATAAAATAAAAAAGTTTGGGGGAAGATAAAGAGGGTTTCAGGGACGGTGACAGTTAAAGAACAGAAAAGTAAAATGTGTGTATAAGGTGTGTTTATTTATGAATGTGTAGAAATTCTACAGAAAGAGAGACATAACCTAATAAAGTAGCCTTGTCCCTCCTGCTGGCTCTCCCACCCCTACCTCTGCCTTTACCGCATCCCACTTGAGTGACACAAACACGTGAGGCCCAAGGCTTATCTTGCCCTGTCTAGACTAATGTCACAGACAGGAGAGACTGGCAGGGAAAGTTGGAATCCAGATCTCCTTATTCCAGTCTCCCCGAGACCCTACAGTCTTTAGGCTTATTTGAACTCAGAAGAGAGAAAAGAATCCAGCTCAGTTATAAGCTAAACCAGCTGCAGGGGTCCATTTGGGAAGCGAAGGCCATGTTAAGCCTCCCTTCGGAAAGACAGCCTCGCTTCCACGGATGTCTCCTCCTCTTAATGAGGGCTTCTCTCGTGGGACAGCTCTTCTGCCTCATTCAGCACCCTGTCCCCTTCTCTGTCTCACTTGGATCCATGGCCCTTACTGTTATTCAGTGTGCTCTGTGTCTTACTTGTTTGTTCAAAATCTTTTCCTACTAGAATCTAAGCTCTGCTGCGAAGGCATTTTTGCTTTGTCCATTGCTCAGTCTGTTGGACTTAACATCTGACACATAGTAGGTGCTCACAGCCTATTTGCTAAATGAATACATGGAGAAAGAATTTCCTGGCCCTGGTGGTATTTTACTCTCCCTCCGTCCCTGTTCCTCTGCAGGGCCCAGCCTGCACACGGAGAAACAGACTGCAGACCTCCCTCCCTCCACTTTGCTTAAGCCAGAATTACTGGCCCTGCCAAGAGATGAGAGTTGGAAGTCCCCCTCCCAAGAAACACTTACTCTTCATTTTGCAGGACAGTTAATCCCCATGTGGTTTGGACAAGCTAATCACTCATTATGAGAAATTTCTAAGGTAAAAGCCCCTGTAGCTACACTTCCCATTAATCAGCGTGTGTTTTATAGGCTGTGCGTCACCTCAGCCACTCATCATATGTCACCTACTCCAGAAGCAAAGGAATTTTCCTACTGTTGTGTGTGTGGGTGTGTGTTCTAAAGTACCTTAATTTTTGTATTGTTTTTTTACCTGGCAAATCTGTTCATGGGAACAGTACTGTCAAGAATTTCCCCTCAGACAGTTGTTCAAATAGCACATGTGCAGACCATTAGCATTGCAGGCCTGTTTTGAGTTGAAACTGGTGAATTTGGAGACATAGTGTGTGAGCTTATTTATTCTGCATTGGGATTGTTAAAATAAATAGTGTTGAGAATGTGTGTGTGTATGTATGAATATATATATAAAATAAGTATATAGAAACTTAATGATAAATATATAGTAATTAAATGAATCAGGTTATAAAACTGTAGAGAATTTGTGAAATTTGTGGGGTAATATTTTCCTAATTTTTAAAAAAATTGAGATGGTTAAACAAGAAAACTTTCAGAGCATGCAAATGTGTGTGTTGAAATATGTTGCTTTTCTCTTGGCGTTCCAAGTTCATTGCCTTCTCAAGTTGATTTGTAGGAGCTACATGAGAGTACTGAGAAATTCATAAGACAGAGACCACTGTATCTATTGTTTCCATTAATGTATGCCTTACAGACACTTTCTAAAGAGGGCCTGAGATTTCATCTTTTTTAGAACTTACTCAGTGTCTCCCTTTTGTGGCCCATCTGTTTCCTGGTCAGGCAAGGTCATTTGCAAATGATGCCCTTATTAAAAGTCGGCCTTTGTGGAGGAAGGTGGCCGTGCACACTGGTATTCCCCCATGGTTTTGAAAGCTAGGGTACTTTCTTATATACATTTCGGTCAGGAAGTCTGATAAATTTCCCAAATGTGGGTACATTTGTATGGTTATTGTTCTTCGGGTGATTTGCTTTCTTAAGGAGAGGTTTTTTTTTCTTTTTTTTTTTTTTTTTAATTAGAACAAAGCATTATTGCTTTTGAGTGTTTAAATGTTTGGAAGCTGTGTTAAGTAAAAGTATATTCAACCTTGCTGACCTCACCAATATTTACCTTCAAAAACTTTGTAGTCACGTTGTTGACTTACTTCTCATGTCCGTACCCACTTACTGCCTACCCCTTATTTAATTCTTATAGGAGAAATAAAAGCAGGTTGTCAAGTGTGTTTGCCTCTCTTTGCTAGTTGGCATACAATTTCTTTTTTTTTTTTTTTCTTGCAGTAGTAAGAAAGGGGCAAAATGAAAAAGCATTCAAGTTTCATAAATAGCCAATGGAGAAAAAACAATAGATGATGTATGTGTACATAGACTAGGTCAGTTTGAATCCAGGGCCTTTCTCATTTGTTTTATAGCTTGATGGCAAGAAATATTAAGCCAAGTGTCTCTGTATGACTGAATTATTCTACATCTGTGTTTGTAAAGCACTAATCTGGATTCTTCCAGGGGTGAGATCATTTCGTCCATGAATTTTAGAAGATTTAAATTGTAACTGTACCCTTTGCAGTCCTATCATTTTCTTCCACTTAAGTATTTCTTCTTCTCTAAGTGCCTTGACTATAAAGTATTGAGACTAGTTTCTTTGAACCACCCCTGCTCAGCTGTCATTCTGTAATCACACCTCATAAATGAAATGAAGGAAATACTGAAAAATGGTGAAACTTGACAGCACCTTTCTACCCAGGTCCTTTATTTCCCTCCTTAATGTACGTTTTCAGTATTGCTCATTTCAAGCTAGCAGAGGCTGGCCTTTGCTTTTCTTGGATGTTGGCAGTAAGGGTGAGGATCTTATTATAGAGGTATAAATAATGTATGTTGTATGCTAGAACACTATTTTTTATGAACTAAACTTTTCCTTGATAGAACACTCTATTATACTTCCTATATATATAATGCCATTTCAATTTCCCTCTCCTGCTAGGTGAAATGCGGAATGATTTATATATCACTATAGAAAGGGGAGAATTTGAGAAAGGAGGAAAGAGTGTGGCCAGAAACGTGGAAGTTACGATGTTCATTGTAGAGAGTAGTGGCCAGACCCTGAAGGTACGTTAATGCTGAATTCTTTTTGGTAAAACAATTTCACATCCTTGCCTTGGGTTCATCTTTGGTGCGATCGGTTAACTTATGATTTGCAGTATTTTCAATCTTACTTTTCTTCGCCACACCCGTGTAGTTTGTTTGTTTGTTTTTAATCGTGAAAAGAGGGGAAATAAGCTTTCAGTTTAATTAATCATGTCAAAAACATCCTCATAGCAGCTACTCCTTAAATACAGCGTTTTTATCCCATTTCACTTTTTTCCCTTTCATCTGTTATAGTTTTGGAGAGGTGTACTTTTTCTTTCCTTTTTTTTTTCCTGTGTGTTTTATTTTATTTTAAATATAAATTTATTTATTTTAATTGGAGGTTAATTACTTTACAATATTGTATTGGTTTTGCCATATATCAACATGAATCCGAGAGGTATACTTTTTCTTTGTGGAGTTGGTTTTTTTTTTAGTTGCTCAGTCATGTCTGACTCTATGCGACCCCATGGACTGTAGCTCTCCAGGCTCTTCTGTCCATAGGATTCTCCAGGCGAAAATACTGGAGTGGGTGGCCATTTCCTTCTCCAGGAAACCTTCCCTACCCAGGGATTGAACCCAGGTTTCCCACATTGCAGGCATTCTTTAGTGTCTGAGCCCATATTTAATCCTATGTATTTTCATTATGACCAAAATAGGATGTGGAGATTAGAGTATTGCTAATCAGGATGATCATATCAGATTCCTTAGTGGAAGAAGTATTTCATGGGAGCCCCGGGGCTTACTGAGTTTTATAGGAAGGCACAGAAGGCTTTTGGCTGTAGCTGGTTCAGAATTTTGCTTTGTAGTTGACTCCAAGTTAGGCACGCAGTTGCCCAGCTAGCATGTGTCACTGAGGTCCACCTTTGAGCAATTAGGTCCTGGGAGACCAGCCTCAGGATGAAGCAAACACAGCCTGCCCACAGAAGCAGGTGCAAAAACAGCCCTGAAGAGGACTGAGGAAGTAATTTCACATTAAGTGCTGTTTTGGGAGCACACAGACACAGCAAAGCAATTGTTCTGCTCCTTCCAAAATCGTCTTGAAATGAAGCTGTCTTTAACCTGCATGTTTCCTTTGTCAGGATTTTATATCCTTCGGCTCTGGAGAGCCACCGGCTAGCGAGTACCACTCCTTTGTGCTTTATCATAACAACAGCCCCAGGTGGTCCGAGCTGCTGAAACTTCCTATCCCCGTGGATAAATTCAGGGGTGCACACATCCGCTTCGAGTTTCGGCATTGTTCCAGTAAGTGGATGGAGTGTCTCCGTGGCCTTGTTATGTTGGGTACTGCTTACTAAGCTGAAACAACAGTGTGGGATAGTCTGTAGAAAGTGTGTCACAAACCAGAGACGTCCATGAGAGAAAAATGGAGGTGAATGGAATCCTGGGAGGTGAATGGGTGTCATTCTCAAAAAACCAATAACCTCTATGAAAAGAGATGAAAGAGAAGGAGGAAACGAAGTAGCTGTAGAAATCTACAAGGTTTTTCTTAAGGTGATCACTTTCATAAAAATCAATTCATCACTTTCACAGCCTAGGAAAACTAAACAGAAAGAGGAGATGCATTATTAAAGGCCTGACTAGCTTGTGTGGTCTTAGGCACCCCTGACCCATGTGCTGTCTTTTCAGCCAGGAGCTGATCCAGCCTTTAGACAGCTCAAGGGAACCCTCGGGGACTTTCCTAGGCATGTGAAGTTACCAGGAAAGCCTCTGATTGTCTCAGATTCATATTTGATTTGCATATATATATATATATATATATCACTGTGCATTCTCAAACATGATTGATACTTTACAGGAATAGCAAGGAGGCCAGAATGAGCAAGTGAGAGAGTTGGAGGTGAGAACCAGAGAGGGAGCAGCAGAACCAGATCCTCTGCTGTGTTTTAGGTCATGGGAAGGAGGACTTTAAACTTTATTTGGAGTGAGAAAGAAGCATTAGAGGTTTTAGATTGAAGTTAAGTCTGCCCACTGTATGGATGATAGATTGAAGGTGGGCCAGATGGGAACAGAAAAGCCATTCAGGAGGCTTTTGCGGAATTCCAAGTATGAGATTTAAGTGGTTTGATTCTTTTATATAGATTTATTGACAGATTGGATCTGAAAGGCGGAGAAAATTCAAGGTTGACCTCAAGATTTTGGCCTCAGAGTGAAGGGGTCATTTAATGAAGTGGGGAAGACAACAGAAAGAATCTGTTTGGAGAGAAAAAATCAAACATCCCATTTTAAACATGCTAAGTCTGAGAAGTCTATTAGATATTCAAGACATCAGGTAGATATTTGAATGAGATCCAAACTGGAGACTTAAACTTGATAATGAGAACATCTAGTTCATTGGTGTGCTGTAAATATTTAACCAGCACTCAGAGTGATGGAGAGGGGAGGGGAAGCCCTAACTTTTGGCATTTGCTGATTTCCATGGGGTAGATATTCCCACCATGGTCAATTTTAAGCTGCCAACATGATGTCACTGAACTTGTAGTTGAGGGAAGATGCATACTGTCAGTTCTTATGAACCAGTACAGGTTAGCTCCAGGATATCACAGATAAACGTGGTTTTCAAAGCCATGAGACTGGACGAGATGTCTATGTAAAAAGTTTAGATAGCAAAGGGAAGTCCAAGGGTGGATCCTTGGGTCATTGACACATTTAGGTTTGGGGAGAGTGAGAAGTAGTCATTAAGTAGATTAACAAGGAATAGCCAGTGAGGTTGAAGGAGAATCAAAGGAAAATAGAACCTAGGAGACTAAATGAGGAAAGCTTTTCACAAGGGGGTTGATCATGGGTCAGGTGCCAGTGATAAACAGAATAAGGACCCCGAAATGATCTCCTGATTTGGCATCATGGAAGTCATTTCTCTTGGATTTGTGGAGTTGAAGGCTGACTGGAGTCAGTCAAAGAGTAAGATGGAGAAAAGGAAGGGCAGACAGTGAGTACAGACGGATCTTTTAAGAAGCTTTGCTATAAAGAATGCTGGCGAGCAGAGAAGTGAGATCGTAGCTATAAAACAAGTAGGTCATAGGAAGTTTTTGCTGTTGTTTCTTTTTTAAAATGGAACTCTTAAAGTATGTTTGTTTGGGAGAAATCATTCAGTAGAGAGGAGAACCTGATGATGTAGGGAGTGGGGACACCTGTAGGAGCAGTGTCCTTGAGTTGGGGAAGGAGCACAGGACCTAGGACTCAAGGATAAAAACTAGCCTTGGGTGGGAGCGTGGGCAGTTCAGGGCTAGGAGGGCAGATGCAAGTGAGAGAGGTGGATGCGAGGGTGTGAGGGAGTTCTCTCTCCATGAGCTGAAAGTGAAAGTATCAAGGTATTGGAGGCTTGAGAGACAAGGAGAATGGATGAAATTACTGTCTAGAAAAGTAGAGGAGTGTGCTGATTAGGTAAACGTAGAAAGTTTGCCTATCCCAGGACGCTTTTGTAGTTAGTGTGCATTAATTAAGCTTAGGTTAGGCATAGAATAAGCCACAAATTGGATTCTGCCAAGGTGTAGTGTTATGAGTGGACATGTGGAAGGGGGAGTGTTGAGGGTATTTTCACTGAGGTGATTAGAATGATGGGCCATAGAAATGGGAGGTGGGAGTGAAGGGGTAAGGAGTGGTGAGTCGATATACTACTGGAGATCCCAGGGGGCAGAATTATTCAAGTTGAGCTACAAGAAGAAATATAATGGAAACTCAAGAGGTGGAATCCATAGATTAAGGGGTTTTATTGATAAAAGGGGATTGTATTATACATATTATACATAACAGTCTATTTAGTTCATTAATCCTGATCTAATAGCTTAGGGAAAAAGGCTATGTACTTTAAACTTTACTTGGTATTTATTTTTATTTTATAACCAAGGGCAAATTTAGGGAAGCTATTGCTTTGTTCCTTACCTTTGCTGATTTTATGAATCTTGGAATTTTTTATCTTTCCTAATTGAATACCAAAAACCACACCAAAAAGAGAGTCAAAGCAACTTAAGAAATTATTTCTAAATAAGTCTTGCCCCCTAAATCACAAGTTCCATACCCAGCACACTCACTGACGTAGAAATCTCTTTCCAGAGATCTTTGCTGTGACTTTTGTTTGAAGAGTGTTGGTATTTCCCCATTTTCTCTGTAGGCTTGAAATTAATGATTTAAAATGAAAATCCTTCACTGTAATCACAATTCAGGGCTTCCCTCATGCTAGGAACCTAAGCCAGCCAGCTAGAATTACTCTGTGCACAGGGTTCCACATCCCTGTGGTTAAATGCCAGAAACGATTAAAAGAGGATAATGTGTTTATTATTAGAGTCTCTTGTCCGATCCTCAGGATCTCCATATCTGACTCCTCTAGCATGGGGCTTACTGTATCCCAAAGCTGGACTTCTCTGTCAGGTAAAACCTCTACATTTACAGTTGTATGGACAAGAATAACAGGCCAGCCCATGATGTGTGCCAGCCTGCAACTCTTCTCTGCACGTCTAAATACAAGGACAGAGTCCAGTTGAACAAACCAGATTCTCTTTCTTGTGGTCCTTCATTTTTGGAGAAGCTGAAGCTGGGTGGAAGGTACTAGACTGGCACACAAGAGGTCTGGAGCAGGTAACACTGTGATAGACCTCTCAGTTTCCTTATTTGTAAACAGTTGCCAATGACCCTTGTTCTAGCCATTGTAATTCAGTTGGACATCTGAAAACCTCATTGCCTCATCTCTGGCATACAAATACTACTGCAGTCAACTCTTATCAAACTATTGATTGCAGTTTATGTTTGTCTACTTGCCTGATTCCAAGGAGGTGGCTTTCAGAGGTCTCTGTTTATACATGTGGCTGTAGGGAGAGTTCATTCATTCACTCATTCATTTATGTTCCATACCTTTGTTGAGAACCTACTATGTTCTTGGCATTCTTTGAGATATCAAGCATAGAGTAAAATAAAGCAGACAAGAGTCTTGCCTTCTGTGGTGCTTATGTTAAGGAGTAGAGGTTGGGCTGTGAGGAGAAGAAACAGGAAATCTACGACTTCAAAAAACAAACAAACAAAACACATAATTTCAAATAGTGAATCCCTTGCAGAAAATTAGTCAAGGAATATAACTTATGGTTACGAGGCAGGACTATAGGGTTAGACGGTGGCCGCTGTAGACAGAAGTCCCATCACTAGAGCTGCTCTTCATTGTGTAAAGGGAGCGGGTGTGTGTGTTGGGCAGGAGGGGCGTGTTCTATTTCTTCATGATCACTCATCTCCACAATCTGTGTGTCTGAACACCGTGTGTAAGCATACACTGAAATGACTGACTGATTCTTTTCTTTTGTTCCTTCTACAGCAAAGGAGAAAGGAGAGAAGAAATTGTTTGGCTTCTCCTTTGTTCCCCTGATGCAGGAAGATGGTAGGACACTTCCAGATGGCACGCATGAGCTCATTGTGCATAAGGTAACATCAGTCAGAGGTTGGGGGCAGTTGTGAAAAACAGGGCAGAAGTACTAACTCACAGTCTTATCCTCACTCTGGAAAAGAGAAAAAACGGACTGCAAAGATACTCTTTTGGATGATTGCTGGCAGAGAGAGTGCATTTTTGAGAGTAGTATCTCTAGATTCTGTCATATTCTGACACGTATTTTAAAGATTTTTTTTTAACTTAATTGAAATAACGGTATTTGGCTAAGTCTATAGGGTGACCTTGAAATCCTATCCATGACTGTGATAGGATTAGATAAACCTTACAAATAAGGTTTTTAAAGTTTTAATATATTAATATTTTTAAAATATCCCCAATACTTGCTTTCTTATCTGTATATCCCAGAAGCAAATTTTGCAAGGTCACCTTTCCATTTGTCTCATTTGCTGCTCTGAGGAAGCAAGGGAAAAGTAAGTAGCTGTTCGTTGTTATGACAGCTTCAGTGGTTATTACTCTATTTTTTTGTCACAAGAATTGGCATGCAAACATTTGGGGAAAAAAATATAGTGTAGTAGGCAATAAAAAGAAAATTCACCTAAAAAGAGATCCTTAGGAATTATCAGAGAATACTAGTAATAATGAAATACAGAACAGAAGCAGTTGCAACTGTGAAATCAAGCACTAAAGTATATGATTTTCTCCAAAATCTTTCTCCTTTGCATTTCTCCATTTCTGTAACCACACGCTCTTCCAGGCTCTTGTCAGCTCTCACCTGGGCTCACTAGTCCTGCCCACCTGGGCCTTCTCTCCCTTTAGCCCATTTTCCAGTCAGCCATTAGGGTGACCTGTCTAAGGTGCAAATCTTACCAGGCCCCTGCCTGACTTCAACCCGTGGAAAAGCTTCCCATTGCCAACAGTGGAAATGGCAGGCTTTCAGGTATGTCGGGCTGCCTCCTCCCTTATGCCTCACGTCATCCCATTTCTAGTCCTCTACCTAATGCCCCAGTCACTTCCTGCCTGCTGGTTCCCCCAGGTCCACTTGACATTCCTGCAGTCATGCTTCCCCTGTCTCCTAACAGTTGGCTCCTCATCATCTGCAGAGGCTCACCTGGGCCTGAACCTTTGGGAAAACGGTCCCCACACCCTAGTTCCTACTGTCTGTGTTCCCAGCTGACTATGTGCCCGCCCATGAGTTCCCTGGGTATCTGCACAAACCTCTTACCATTGTCCTCATTACATTGTCAAATGGTTGTCTGATGACCCCTCAACTCACCATGGTAGGTTTAGGAGCCCTTCAGGAGCATCAGCTGAGTCAGAGGGGTTCTGGCATGTGGCAGATGTGCAGTGAAGATACACTGAGTGAAGGAAGGATATGACAGAGACTTCCTTTACATTTGGATCGTTGCTGGTAAAATGAGTGTCCATGCACAAGACACTGGGTAATTTTTGTTTGTACATTGGTATGTATGTGCATATTTCTTGAATCATTTGTTTTCTGGTTGTTTGTTCAGCACATTGACTACTACACACCATGGGGCAGACATTCTTCTAGCAACTGGGAATATAGTGGTGAATAAGACCATTAAAGTGCCTCCATTTCTGACACATACATTCTGTAGACTTCAAAAGTGGCTTAAAGGAATTTGTGATATTAAAATACAGAGAAAAAATATTTTCAAGTAGAGTAACACTAAGGCCCACAGAGGAGCTAAAAGCACTAGCCACATGAGACGATCTACTTGTATAAATAAAGGTCTGCGGCCCTTTATGTGAGATGGGTAATATAACAGGCTGTGTCTTCAGCTACAGTTTTCCAAAAGACATAAGTGGTACTTGATGTGAATGTTTGTGATCTTGACTCTGTGTACCATTAAATCTTCACACAGAAAAGGCAGGGCTAAGGTAATTATTAATTTCCTAATAATATTTAGAAGAATAAATCACTTCTTCATGACATTTCACAAGGCTTCCCAAGTGGCACAGTGGTAAAGGATCCACCCACCGATATAGGAGATGCAAGAAACGTGGGTTTGATCCCTGGGTTGGGAAAATCCCCTGGAGGAGGAAATGGCAACCCACTCTAGTAGTCTTGCCTGGAAAATCCCATGGACGGAGGAGCCTGGTGAGCTACAGTCCACAGGGTCGAAGAGAGTCGGACATGAATGAGCGAATATGACATTTCACACTGTAGGCTCTCTCACTTGTGGATTGGAGTGTGTTTTTGAGTGGCAGGTACTAACTTTCTAGTCAAGTCTGGGTTGACTTCCTCTAAAGAAGTATAAATAATATTAAGACTCTTAGTTGCTGATTAGAGACACCCATGTGCTTAAAATGCCAGGAGGACAGGTAGCAAGGCTTGCTTCTCCATGTGAGCATTGAGCAATCCAACTGATATTGGTTCCCAGGCATAGGCTCATTCTACTCCATTACCTGGGGTCTGTCAGGATGCCTTTGACAGAACCACCATTTTTCTCAAAAGTGGAGCTTTGAATCATCTCAAGCCCTTGCACAAATTTTCAATGAATACACAGAATTCTGATCCAGAAAACATAAGAAAATTTATTTGAGCATCAACAGTGTAAAGAGCAGCTCTTCCCAGTGATCTTCCTCCATCACAAAGGAGGCTTACGATGGTATCTGTTATCATCTCATGCGGGGCAGGCCTACATTGTGTAGACCCATGAGGAAGCATTAGCTCCGCAGAACAACCCTAAGTAGCTGAGTCTTATGATTAGGAATATTCAGTGTTGCTTAAAGAGACCTGGAATACCTGCCAAGCATAATATCTTTTGTTTTTTCATCTAGTTGATGCCATGGTTTTCTTTTTGATAGTACTGAGCCAAGAAGTTCAGTTTCTACTTAAGGGCATTTGTGGGTTATGATTATAAAACCATATTATGAGCATAATGTTATTCATCCTCTGCCATGATGGGCAGTCTCACAGCCTGCTGATGATTACAGGCTTGAATTTATTAATTTAAAATTTGAATGAAAAAGGAAGCTAGGAAGAGGAATGGATTTCAAATTACTTGGTAAAAAAATAGCCCATTTAATAAGTGATGTTGAGATAATTGAGATGGCCACGATAGGTGCTGCAGGGAAAAATTAAGCTCTGGATTCCTACCTTGCTTCTTATACCAAAGCAAATTCCAATTAAATGTAAAAAATAAAACTGTAAGAGCCTTTATAATATGAGTGAACATTTTTAGAAAGTTAAGGGAAGGAGGGCCTTTCTAATGATGCCTCTTCAATGTTAGAAATTAGGTACCCCCAAAATGTATAAATTTAGCTACATAAAGTTTAAAACTGATTTATTTATAAGATCATATGGACTGTAGCCTGCTAGGCTTGTCTGTCCATGGGATTTTCCAGGAGTGGGTTGCCATTTCCTTCTCCAGGGGATCTTCCCAACCCAGGAATCAAACTCAGTCTCCCACATTTCAGGCAGACTCTTTACCAGCTGAGCCACCAGGGAATCCCTCATAGTAGGATATATAAAATCTACTTTCCTCCTCATGTAAGGTTCTGGTTTAGAAGATTCATTTCTGCAATGAACTAAGAAAATAAAAAAGTATGTTGAAAACTGTTTAATAGCCTAATTTGGGCCTAAAATTTATGAAACAGATAATAATTTCCCCTTGTGACACTGACTGGACTTCTGAGTGTGTTTTAAGGAAATCATTGTGACAAAGTTGTTATCAGTCAGTGGTCTGGCAAGAACCTGGATTCATCCTTTAGGGCAGGAGCTAAGGAATTCTGAGGGCAAAGCTCCCTTTCAAAGTCATTTTTACCATTACATAATTGACAGTATGTTTGCAGTGGTACTCCATGGAGATAATCTCTGAAATTTACAAAAATCCAAATATTATAGCTTTAGAAAGGGAAGTAAAAGAACTTGATTAGTCATCAGAGATTTTGTGCTTCCGGGGTCCCTTTTCACCTCTGAGGATATCAGTCATATCTCCAAGTAGTTGATGGCTAAGTCCAAAACTTACCTTTGGAATTCCTAAGTTGATTGTAGCAACACTTTTTCTTGCTAAGTTTTGTTATTTTGCTGCATTCTGCTAGGTTTGTTGTCTTCCTTAAATTTGTAGAGATATTTTTGGCTACTCCTTGCCAGCTACGTGCTGGAAAGCAAAGTTAAGAAAAGAGACTGAAATAATACGCTTAAGAAAATTCATTTTCCAAGAGTCAAGTCTGTTAAGGATAATAATATGAAGGTCCAAAAAAGGATAGGAAGTTTATTAACTGTGTACTCAAGTATCCATTCTGACCTATTCTAGTGAAGGATTTTTATTTCTTTGAAGTACATGCTAAAATACTCTTGGGTCTAGTTTGTGTGTATAAATAAACAACTAATAATATAGTCTACTTTTAAAGAAATTGGGATTTTGCAAATTCATTATGTTAATTAACACCACTATGACTCAAGTGACCCAACTCAGCCAGACTGGGGATTTACTTGGTAGAGAATCTGATTCCTTAGGGTGGGATTTATTGCTTCTGAGCAAGAGAAGGGCCAGATAAGAAATCAGTTAAATAGAGCATGATCATGTATCCTGGTTGGAAAGGGATTAGTTTAATGTATGGCCTAGATTGCAAGAGTCTTTGATGAATTCTTTTCACTGTTGCTCCCTAGAAGTTTGTTCATAAATGCTATGTGTCTCATTTTTTCCCTGCAATGTTTCAGTTTCTTGTGCTATACTCCAGTTTCCCCCCCTGGTCCCTGAAAGTCCAGCATAGCCCCTCTGCACTAGTTACCATCTTTGAGGTGAATTTCTCAGATTGGGTTACTTTCCACTTATCCTTTCCTATATGATGTTTGTATTTATAAGTAAAATGAAAAAATGACATGAGGCTGAAAAATTTAATAGACTGATAGGTTGCCACCCATCTTGCTGTGCAGAAAACTCTACATACTTCTCCAACGATTCTGAAAGAGACACCACTATAAGTGAAAGTCGCTCAGTCATGTCCAACTCTTTGCGACCCCCTGGACTACATAGCCCAAGGAATTCTCCAGGCCAGAATACTGGAGTGAGTAGCCTTTCCCTTCTCCATGGGATCTTCCAACCCAGGGATTGAACCCAGGTCTCCTGCATTGCAGGCAGATTCTTTACCAGCTGAGTCACAAGGGAACCCCACAAGGACACCCCTATAATCATGAGCAATAAATCTTCAGTTCAGTTCAGTCACTCAGTCGTGTCCGACTCTTTGCGACCCCATGAATCACAGCACGCCAGGCCTCCCTGTCCATCACCAACTCCTGGAGTTCACTCAGACTCACGTCCATCAAGTCAGTGATGCCATCCAGCCATCTCATCCTCTGTCATCCCCTTTTCCTCCTGGCCCCAATCCCTCCCAGCATCAGAGTCTTTTCCAATGAGTCAACTCTTCGCATGAGGTGGCCAAAGTACTGGAGATTCAGCTTTAGCATCATTCCTTCCAAAGAAATCCCAGGGCTGATCTCCTTCAGAATGGACTGGTTGGATCTCCTTGCAGTCCAAGGGACTCTCAAGAGTCTTCTCCAACACCATGGTTCAAAAGCATCAATTCTTCGGCGCTCAGCCTTCTTCACAGTCCAACTCTCACATCCATACATGACCACTGGAAAAACCATAGCCTTGACTAGAGGGACCTTAGTCGGCAAAGTAATGTCTCTGCTTTTGAATATGCTATCTAGGTTGATCATAACTTTTCTTCCAAGGAGTAAGTGTCTTTTAATTTCATGGCTGCAATCACCATCTGCAGTGATTTTGGAGCCCCCCAAAAGAAAGTCTGACACTGTTTCCACTGTTTCTCCATCTATTTCCCATGAAGTGATGGGACCGGATGCCATGATCTTTGTTTTCTGAATGTTGAGCTTTAAGCCAACTTTTTCACTCTTCTCTTTCACTTTCATCGAGAGGCTTTTTAGTTCCTCTTCACTTTCTGCCATAAGGGTGGTGTCATCTGCATATCTGAGGTTATTGATATTTCTCCCGGCAATCTTGATGCCAGCTTGTGCTGCTTCCAGCCCAGCGTTTCTCATGATGTACTCTGCACAGAAGTTAAATAAGCAGAGTGACAATATACAGCCTTGACGGACTCCTTTTCCTATTTGGAACCAGGCTGTTGTTCCATGTCCAGTTCTAACTGTTGCTTCCTGACCTGCATACAGATTTCTCAAGAGGCAGGTCAGGTGGTCTGGTATTCCCATCTCTCTCAGAATTTTCCACAGTTTATTGTGATCCACACAGTCAAAGGCTTTGGCATAGTCAATAAAGCAGAAATAGATGTTTTTCTGGAACTCTCTTGCTTTTTCCATGATCCAGTGGATGTTGGCAATTTGATCTCTGGTTCCTCTGCCTTTTTTAAAAGCAGCTTGAACATCTGGAATTTCACAGTTCATGTATTGCTGAAGCCTTGCTTGGAGAATTTTGAGCATTTCTTTACTAGCATGTGAGATGAGTGCAATTGTGTGGTAGTTTGAGCATTCTTTGGCATTGTCTTTCTTTGGAATTGGAATAAAAACTGACCTTTTCCAGTCCTGTGGTCACTGCTGAGTTTTCCAAACTTGCTGGCATATTGAGTGCAGCACTTTCACAGCATCATCTTTCAGGATTTGAAATAGCTGAACTGGAATTCCATCATGTCCACTAGCTTTGTTCGTAGTGATGCTTTCTAAGGCCCACTTGACTTCACATTCCAGGATGTCTGGCTCTAGATGGGTGATCACACCATTGTGATTATCTTGGTCGTGAAGATCTTTTTTGTATAGTTCTTCTGTGTATTCTTGCCACCTCTTCATATACAAGCACAAAACATATCTGTCCACCCTTGGCTTAGACATAGTAGCATTGGTCATATAACCCTTGTTTTGTTACAGACTGTGAGAGAAATTAAGTAGCATACACCTGTAAAATTAAATTAAAATGTAAGTAGCATGGAAAACTTTAGCATAAAAGTAAGCCAAACCAGACTTCCCTGTAGCTCAAATGGTAAAGAATCTGCCTGCAAGGCAGGAGACCAGGGTTCGATCCCTGGGTTGGGAAGTTCCTCTGGAGAAGGGAATGGCAATCCACTCTAGTATTCTTGCCTGGAGAATTCCATGGACAGAGAAGCCTGGCAGGCTACAGTCCGTGGAGTGGCAAAGAGTCAGACATGACTGAGCAACTAACACAGTCTAACACAGGCTAAATCAAGCAAAGAAAAAGAAAGGAAAAAAAGCTAAGATAACTTAATATGTGGACTTGATCTCAGCCCTGAAGGCTGCTAATGTGGTGGGTAGAAAGTGCTTTCATTCTGAGTAGTTAATACATTTACACAATCTTTTAAAATCTCTGCCTCTGCTGATCTCTGGCTCTCCTGCTGAGAGAGCATCTTTTGTGGCCTCTGGAGTAGAGAAAGCTCCTCTTCTGAAGTCCTGACTCTGGATCTCTTTAAATGCCCCAGTGCATGTAAAGATACCATTCTCCATCGTTTTGTAAAGAGTTTCCATGCCCTTTCTCTATAAGGCTTATTCCATACAACAGGGCAACTTTCTACCTGTCCTGGTTACTGTCTTCATTGTTCAGTTTCTAAATCACGTCCAAATCTTTGTGACCACATAGATTGAGCACACCAGGCTCCTCTGTCCTCCACTATCTCCTAGAGTTTGCTCAAATTCCATTGAGTCTGTGATGCTATCTAACCATCTCATCCTCTGTCGCCCTGTTCTCCTTTTGCCTTCAGTCTTTTCCCAGCATCAGGGCATTTTCCAGTGAGTTGGCTCCTCGCATCAGGTGGCCAAAGTAATAGAACTTCAGCTTTAGCAACAGTCCTTCCAGTGATTATTCAGGGTTGATTTCCTTTAGTATTGACTGGTTTGATCTCCTTGCTGTCTAAGGGACTCTCAAGAGTCTGCTCCAATACCACATTTTGAAGGCATCAGTTCTTTAGCACTCAGCCTTCTTTATGATCCAACTCTTTATGTCAGCAAAGAGATGTCTGTGCTTTTTTAATATGCTCTCTAGGTTTGTCATAGCTTTCCTTTCAGGGAGCAAGTGTCTTTTAATTTCATGGCTGCAGTCACTGTCCGAAGTGATTTGGAGCCCAAGAAAACCAAATCTGTCCATGCTTCCACTTTTTCCCTTTCCGTTTGCCATGAAGTGATGGCACCAGATGCCATAATCTTAGTTTTTTGAATGTTGAGTTTCAAGTCAGCTTTTTCACTCTCTTCCTTTACCTTTATTGAGATGATCTTTAGTTCTTTACTTTCTGCCAGTGAAGTGATATCATCTGTGTATCTGAGGTTATTGATATTTCTCCCAGCAATCTTGATTGCACCTTATGATTTATCCAGCCTGGCATTTCATGTGATGTACTCTGCATGGAAGTTAAATAAGCAGGGTGACAATATACAGACTCTATGTACTCCTTTCCCAGTTTGACCCAGTCTGTTGTTCTACATCCAGTTCTAACTGTTGCGTCTTGACCTGCATACAGATTTCCCAGGAGACAGGTAAGGTGGCCTGGTATTCCCATCTCTTTAAGAATTTTTCTGCAGTTTGTTGTGATCCACACAGTCAAAGGCTTTAGCATAGTCAGTGAAGCAGAAGTAGATGTTTTTCTGAAATCATGTTTCTTTTTCTGTGATCCAACTAATGTTGGCAATTTGATCTCTGCTTCCTCTGCCTTTTCTAAATCCAGCTTGTATACCTGGAAGTTCTCAGTGCACATACTGTTGAAGCCTAGCTTGAAGGATTTTGAGCATTACCTTGCTAGTATGTGAAATGAGTGCAGTTGTACAGTAGTTTGAACGTTCTTTGGCACTGCCCTTCTTTGGAACTGGAATGAAAACTGACTTTTTCCAGTCCTGTGGCCACTGCTTGGTTTTCCAACTTTGCTGATATATTGAGTACAACCCTTTAACAGCATCATCTTTTAGGATTTGAAATAGCTCAGCTGGAATTCCATCACCTCGACTAACTTGTTCAGAGTAATGCTTCCTAAGGCCTACTTGACTTCACACTCCAGGATGTCTGGCTCTAGGTGAGTGACCATACCATCAAAATTATCTGGGTCATTAAGACTTTTCTATATAGTTCTTCTGTGTATTCTTGCCACCTCTTCTTAATCTCTTCTGCTTCTGTTAGGTCCTTGCTGTTTCTGTCCTTTATCATGCTCATCTTTACATGACATGTTCCCATGTTGTCTCCAATTTTCTTGAAGAGATCTCTAGTCTTTCCCATTCTATTACTTTCCTCTATTTCTTTGCATTGTTCATTTAAGAAGTCTTTCTTATCTCTCCTTGCTATTTTCTGGAACTCTGCATTCATTTGGGCATATCTTTCCCTCTGTCCCTTGACTTTTATTTCTCTTTTTTCCTTAGCTATTTGAAAAGCTTCCTTAGACAACCACTTTGTCTTCTTGCATTTCTTTTCCTTGGGGATGGTTTGGTCACCGACTCCTGTATGGTGTTACAAACCTCTGTCCATAGTTCCCTTCTTAATCCTCATAACAACTACTGACAAGACTTTACCACTCTGCCTGCCTCACCACTTCCCCTGTCCTTAACAGAGAAAACAGAAGCCATCAGACAAGAACTTCCTTAAATCCATGTGTTCTCTCCTTTGCCACCTGCACACTTATCTGCCTCCTTCCTTTTCTTCCTGCTTCCTGTCTCAGGGGTGGGGCAAGACTCCTTCCCTTCAAGGCTAATGCTTCCACCTGCTTCTCTCAGGATCTTCCTCTTCTCCTGACTCCCTTGGGACCTTGCTTCTATTAGCATTCCCTCTTGTTTCCTCTCTTTTGGCAGTGTTATCAGATTTTTAATACTCAAGCCTTTTTTTTTGTTTTAATTTATTTATTTTAATTGGAGGCTAATAACTTTATAATATTGTAGTGGGTTTTGCCATACATTGACATGAATCAGCCATGGTTGTACACGTGTCCCCCATCCTGAACCCCCCTCCCACCTCCCTCCCCATCCCATCCCTCAGGGTCATCCCAGTACACCAGCCCTGAGCACCTTGTCTCATGCATCGAACCTGGACTGGCGATCTGTTTCACATATGATAACATACATGTTTCACTGCTGTTCTCTCAAATCATCCCACCCTCACCTTCTCCCACAGAGTACAAAAGACTGTTCTATATATCTGAGTCTCTTTTGCTATCTTGCATATAGGATCATCGTTGCCATCTTTCTAAATTCCGTATATATGTGTTAGTATACTGTATTGGTGTTTTTCGTTCTGACTTACTTCAGTCTGTGTAATAGGCTCCAGTTTCATCTACCTCATTAGAACTGATTCAAATGTATTCTTTTTAACGGCTGAGTAATATTCCATTGTGTATATGTACCAGAGCTTTCTTATCCATTCATCTGCTGATGGACATCTCGGTTGCTTCCATGTCCTGGCTATTATAAACAGCGCTGTGATGAACATTGGGGTACACGTGTCTCTTTCACTTCTGGTTTCCTCAGTGTGTATATCGATCAGTGGGATTGCTAGGTCATATGGCAGTTCTATTTCCAGTTTTTTAAGGAATCTCCACACTATTCTCCATAGTAGCTGTACTAATTTGCATTCCCACCAACAGTGTAAGAGGGTCTCCTTTTCTCCACACCCTCTCCAGCATTTATTGTTTGTAGATTTTTGGATAGCAGCCATTCTGACCAGCGTGAGATGGTACCTCATTGTGGTTTTGATTTACATTTATCTGATAATGAGTGATGTTGAGCATCTTTTCATGTGTTTGTTAGCCATCTGTAAATGTCTGTTTAGTTCTTTGTCCCATTTTTTGATTTGGTCATTTATTTTTCTGGAATTGAGCTGCAGGAGTTGCTTGTATATTTTTGAGATTAATTCTTTTTCAGTTGCTTCACTTGCTATTGTTTTCTCCCATTCTGAAGGCTGTCTTTTCACCTTGCTTATATTTTCCTTTATTGTGCAAAAGCTTTTAAGTTTAATTAAGTCCCATTTGTTTATTTTTGCTTTTATTTCCATTACTCTGGGAGCTGGGTCATAGAGGATCCTGCTGTGATTTGTGTCAGAGTGTTTTGCCTATGTTTTCCTCTAGGAGTTTTATAGTTTCTGGTCTTACATTTAGATCTTTATTCCATTTTGAGTTTATTTTTGTGTATGGTGTTAAAAAGTGTTCTAGTTTCATTCTTTTACAAGTGGTTGACCAGTTTTCCCAGCACCACTTGTTAAAGAGATTGTCTTTTCTCCATTGTATATTCTTGCCTCCTTTGTCAAGGATAAGGTGTCCATAGGTGCGTGGATTTATCTCTGGGCTTTCTATTTTGTTCCATTGATCTATATTTCTGTCTTTGTGCCAGTACCATATTGTCTTGATGACTGTGGCTTTGTACAGGAGCCTGAAGTCAGGCAGGTTGATTCTTCCAGGTCCATTCTTCTTTCTCAAGATTACTTTGGCTATTTGAGGTTTTTTTGTATTTCCATTCAAGTTGTGAAATTATTTTTTCTGGTTCTAGTGAAAAATACCGTTGGTAGCTTGATAGGGATTGCATTGAATCTATAGATTGCTTTGGGTAGTATATTCATTTTCACTGTATTGATTCTTCCAATCCATGAACATGGTATATTTCTCCATCTATTTGTCCTCTTTGATTTCTTTCATCAGTGTTTTATAGTTTTCTATATATAGGTCTTTTGTTTCTTTAGGTAGATTTATTCCTAAGTATTTTATTCTTTTCATTGCAATGGTGAATGGGATTGTTTCCTTAATTTCTCTTTCTGTTTTCTCATTGTTAGTGTATAGGAATGCAAGGGATTTCTGTGTGTTAATTTTATATCCTGCAACTTTACTATATTCATTGATGAGCTCTAATAATTTTCTGGTGGAGTCTTTAGCGTTTTCTATGTAGAGGATCATGTCATCTGCAAACGGTGAGCGTTTTACTTCTTGTTTTCCAATCTGGATTCCTTTTATTTCTTTTTCTTCTCTGATTGCTGTGGCTAAAGCTTCCAAAACTATGTTGAATAGTAGTGGTGAGGGTGGGCACCCTTATCTTGTTCCTGACTTGAGGGGAAATGCTTTCAATTTTTCACCATTGAGGATAATGTTTGCTGTGGGTTTGTCATATATAGCTTTTATTATGTTGAGGTATGTTCCTTCTATTCCTGCTTTCTGGAGGGTTTTTATCATAAATGGATGTTGAATTTTGTCAAAGACCTTCTCTGCATCTATTGAGATAATCATATGTTTTTTACCTTTCAATTTGTTAATGTGTGTAGTGTATTACATTGATTGATTTGCAGATATTGAAGAATCCTTGCATCCCTGGGATAAAGCCCACTTGGTCATGGTGTATGATCTTTTTAATGTGTTGTTGGATTCTGATTGCTAGAATTTTGTTAAGGATTTTTGCATCTATGTTCATCAGTGATATTGGCCTGTAGTTTTCTTTTTTTGTGGCATCTTTATCAGGTTTTGGTATTAGGGTGATGGTGGCCTCATAGAATGAATTTGGCAGTTTACCTTCCTCTGCAATTTTCTGGAAGAGTTTGAGTAGGATAGGTGTTTGCTCTTCTCTAAATTTTTGGTAGAATTCAGCTGTGAAGCCATTGTTCCTGGGCTTTTGTTTGCTGGAAGATTTCTGATTACAGTTTCGATTTCTGTGCTTGTGATGGGTCTATTAAGATTTTCTATTTCTTCCTGGTTCAGTTTTGGAAAGTTATACTTTTCTAAAAATTTGTCCATTTCTTCTAAGTTGTCCATTTTATTGGCATATAGTTGCTGATAGTAGTCTGTTATGATCCTTTGTATTTCTGTGCTGTCTGTTGTGATCTCTCCATTTTCATTTCTAATTTTGTTGATTTGATTTTTTTCCCTTTGTTTCTTGATGAGTCTGGCTAATGGTTTGTTAATTTTATATATATTTTCAAAGAACCAGCTTTCTCTTTTGTTTCTTTTGCATTTATTTCTGCCCTAATTTTTATAATTTCTTTCCTTCTACTAGCCCTTTTTCTTTAAAGACAAACTACATTGCAATAGCTACCACACTGTCTCTTCCTGTCCCATCTGAGCCACCTGCAGAAAAGGCTGGTCTTCACTCACTGTCTCTACTTCCCTCCATCCCATTTGTCCCTTGGGCTACTTTCTGTCCTCGAAGCTCAAATGAAGTTTTCCCCTCAAGGTCACTAGCACCTACGCGGTGTCCAACCTTCTAGACACTTCCTAGATCTTCCTTTACTTGACTTCCCTATAACATGTACTATTATTGATTACCATTCTTGAAAATCCCACATTTCATGGTCTGACAGTGTTCTTCTGAGTCTGATCCTTCTACTCCTTTGAGTACTCTTCTCTCTTATCTGTATTTAAAAAGAAATTCTTTAGTAAAGTATGTTTTTGTTGCATGTGCTCAGTCACTCAGTCATGTCCAACTCTTCGTGGCCCCATTAACTGTAGCCTGCCAGGCTCTTTGTATGAAATTTCCCATGCAAGAATAATGCAGTGGGTTGCCATTCCCTGCTGCAGAAGATCTTGCCACTCCAGAGATCGAACCTGCGTCTCTTGTGTCTCAGGAATTGAACCTCTGTCTCTTGTCTCCTGCATTGGCAGATGGATTCTTACCACTAGTGCCACCTGGGAATCCCCTAGTGAAGTATAGTTAACTTAGAAACATTGTGTTAATTACTGCTGTACTGCAAAATGACTCAGCTATACACATATATCTTCTTTTTCATATTCTTTTCCATTATGGCTTATCACAGTATGTTGAATATAGTTCCCTGTGCTATACAGTAGGACTTTGTTGTTTATCCTTCCTGTATATACTAGTATGCATCTTATCTGCATCATAAATGTTGGTGTTATCATGGATTTAATTTTTGGACCCTATCTGTGTCTTTTGTACTCTGGAACCATCTCACCCACTTCTGTGGATTAATTTGCTACGCCTCTGCTGATGATGTCCAGATCTGGGTTTGTAGTTCAGGCTTTTACCAGCCTACTGAGCATCTTCAGTGGGATCTGCCAGAGATACCTCTTAACTCAGCTTGTCCAAAACTGAATTTTTTAATTCCATCTCCATCCTCTCCTGTAGTGAATTGAAACCTTCAGTTTTTCTTGACTGCTCACACTTTATCTCACAGTCTAAACACTTGGTTTCATGACCAGTCACTGCCTCCTCCTTGGTGGTTCTTTAAGAAATTTAAACCAGAGACAGATATCAGAATCAGCTCGAGTTTTCCTCCTTTAAGAAGTTCAGAGTAGTCGCAAGCCTTTTTTGGTCCTAAAAAAAAAATCACATTATTTAGCCACACTGAACTATATATAGTTGTCTAACTACACCTGTACTTTTTAAAAACAGTTGTTTTTTCAGTTAGAAAAGAGTTACAAAAATAGTACAGAAAATTCCCATATACCCTTCACCCAACTTCTCCTTATGTTAGCATCTTACATAACCACAGAACATTTATTGAAACTAAATTAACCTCAGTAGAATACTGTTAACACAAAACTTATTTGGATGTTACACATTTTTCCAGTACTTTTATTTTTCTCTTCTGGGATCCAGTCGAGAACCCACATTGCATTTAGTTGCCATATCTTCATCGTCTCATATATGTGTTTTTCTCCCTGTGTCCTTATATGTTTTGTTTCTTCTGTATAACCTGTCTTTCTGTCCCTTGCCTGGCAAGCCTCTTAGTCTTTCCGACTGAAGTCAAATAGCCTTTTTCCCCACAGAGTTTTCTCTACTTCCCTGGCAGAGCTAAAATCCAGGGGTCTTTACTGCTGCTTTGTCATCAGTCTTAACAAATGAGTGCAGAGGTCAGACATATAATGCCCTCATGTACAGGTACTGTTTTTATTTCCTTGTTACATTCTTTATACTGAATTAAAAGACTCAAATAGTAGAATTTTAATACATGTTTAATACTGACATTAAGAATGACGAGTCATGTTGAAAGGATCCCCAGAAGATGTTTTTCTGCCACAGCTGTTTGATAAATCTGGTTCAGTTAACTGGTAGTAGTTTCAAGTGGATTGTCTGACTTACTATAGTTTTTAATTTAATTCTCTACATCCTGAAATTATGGGCCCCTTAATTTGATTAATATACTATGAATCTCTGTACCAGTTAATATCTGAAGAAATTTCTTGTTTATTTCTCTCAATTTATATAGCTTGCATTTTTGTACCTATCACTTTTCTGGATGACTGTCTGTGGCTGACCATTGCATCTCTTTCTTGTGCTCAAGACAGTGGGCATAAAGTGGCCTGGGGTGTGATGCACAGTTCATTGCTCCACCAACTGATTTTAATTCTGGGCAAAGAAATAGATTGTGAGCCAGGCTATATCATCTCAAAGAAGACAGAGGCTACTACAGCTGCCGCAGAGCCTTTGTTTTAACTCTTCTTTAATAATCTAGGGAGTCCATCCCTCCTGTCAGATCTGATTTCAGTCTCAAGTAAAGCAGCAGGCTGGCTTTCATCTCCCTCTTCTCTAATTTGTAGTAAATTAACTTCATGCCATTTTAAAATGACTTGCACAGATCCCACCCTAGCAAAGCAAACACAGAGAATTGTCCTTTTCTGTGACAGTGACATTGTTTTGTTCCCATTATCCAGGTGCATCCTCAGGGGGTTGTAGTCATGTGGCCTTGTCTCTCCTAGAAAGAATGGCTCAGTTAATTGTTCCCGCATCTGTCTGTGTGTCTCCCCCATCCAACATAATACCAGCAAGACTTTTTGCTTGTCTGTGTCTGCTGCAAGAGGAGGGGAGGATATTTCTTCTTATTCTAATATCCATGTTGCCTTGTTCCATGCCCACACTGGATTTGATGAAAAAAATCATCCCTATGCTAAAACAAAAATAGTTGCATTACAGGTGTTCCCCAGAATGCAAGTGATCTGTATTTAACTACTCATCGGTTTAGGGATGTAAATGCGTTTTACTGTGGTGACAAAACCATCCATCAGAAAACACAGTGATGTAGTTTTGTGCAAAGCTACAGTTTTTTACTATTCAGATTCACAGGCATTCAGACATCCAGCCACAACTCTTTTGCACTGATATTTCCATGCTGTACTTTGCCAGCTTCATTTCTGTGACTTCATTGACTTTTAGCCCTTCACCTGGGGGAAGACTGCTCCTACCCATTTATTCTCTCCCATCCATACCCTTGTTCAGACTCCTCCTCACAGTCCAGACTCTTTTCCCACCTGGTAGAAGAATGCTCGGGAAATTCACAGCTGACTCTTTCTCACTCCCTGGCTTCTGCTGGTGAGCTGAGGATTTCCTCTGAAGGGTCTGGACAACCTTTTTGGCTTAACCCTTTGCAACGTCTGCACTACAGGCCTATTTTCTGGAACCTGTTTCTAGTCTTCACTGCTCTTCAGTCTCATTTTTTTTTCTGTTTCATCTAGTGAATGAACAAATTATCTCTGACTCGTCTGTTGTGTTCCTAGACTCCCGTGACATGCCTCCTCTGCTCCTATGTGCTTCTCCTCCCCACCGCATCCAGATCACGTGATCCCTTTTGCTCCCTGGGTGGTTTTAGAACACAGACCAGCCATTTCACTGTAGGACTCACAGGCTTGTTAGGTATGAAACTATTTCAGCTCTAAAGACCACTCTAAGCTCTCTCCCAGGGTGTTTCCCACAAACATACTTTGTGTGTGTGAAAAATGAAATCTTGGGGGTGATCTTTCTTAACCATACCCACCATTCAATATGTTATCTGTTAATTAATTTTAAATTTGTTACAGCAAAACTCAAAACCTTGTTAAAACAACAGTGGAAGAGCCATTGTAGTCACGACTGCTATTTTGAATAGTAGCTGTGAGCATGAACTTTACTTCACATCTTGGCTCTAACTCTCACAAACACTGTAATATTGAGCAAATCACATAAGCTCCTCAGGTTATGATGTTCTGCCTCATAGGATCATTATCAGAGTAAAAAAAAACAGATGCAGAGTGCTTAGCCTGACATTTAGTAAGCCTTTGTAAATGATGGCAAATGCATGTAAATAAATGTAAATGCAGACCATGGGGTCGCAAAGAGTCAGACACAACTTAGCACGTGACTTAGCCACTGAACAACAACAGAATGATGGTTGCTTGGATTGCCTTGTCATCTTGTCATGGTTTTTGATGTTTGCACCCTGAAATTAAAATATTAATTTTCCAAAAAGCATTTAACTTCTTGGGAAATAAATTAGCATGGATGAATAAAAAATAAATAAATAAAATAAAATAAAATCTCTAGTGCTGTTTGATGTGTTGAGGATGCATGCTGAAAACCTCAGAGGACAAGAAAAGGCAGGCTGTGAGATTTTCTCTGCAGGCCACTTAAGTTCTTTGGAAATAGATTTAAACTCTAGCCCTATAGCTAATATATGTTTGACTCCTACTGGACAAAAAAGAAATCAATTTTTGAACACCCAGTATTAGTAAATATTATAATACAGTAAATATTATAGCAAAAAGTTCACTAAGACCAAAGAGTTATTATGTACTTTTCTTTACTAAATTAATAGGTAGAATTCCTCCCCACACCAGCACCGACATACACACAACACGTAACAAAAAACACACTGGTATTATTGGTGGAAGGAAGGTCTTAACTTCTGTGTCCAGAGTAATGTTTGTATTAGGTACTGTATTTTGTGTTGAGTCGTAAAGAGTCGGACACGACTGAGCAACTGAACTGAACTGAACTGAAGGGTGATAGAGTTCAGCTGTAAGAACGTATCAAGATGTCACAGCTCGAAATCAGAGAGACTCCGATGCTGAGGTCTTGCCCCTAGGCTGGGGGAGAAGTGTAGTGAACTATAATAGGTGGCACTCACCCGGCTACAGTGACTGCCCCCTGTAAAGGCAGCCCCGGTGTCTATTCACAGTGGCTGCCCCCTATGGGCAGAACACGGCTATCGCGTCTTCAGTCACAGAAGTGGTTGATCCTTGACTGCAGGTTGAGCGACAGGGGTTCAGCAAGCAGGCATTCTAAGAGGTTTCCAGAAGTCTTCAAGAACCAGGCAGTCATTTGTGGGGATGGGGATAAGAAACCAACCTATAGCTTCAGGATTTCTGTACACAGATAGAGCATACCAGACCAGGGCATGCTCCAGCTTCTGGGGAAGAAACCTGGAAATAACTGGATGGTGTCTGGACTGGGTATGAAGCTTCAGTTTCAGTAGGAAGGAGTGGTTCACATACAGAATATAGGGCACACTGGAGATGGGACCAGAGCATGTTACTGACCCTACAAACAAGATCCAGGCAGAAAAAAATAGGGCCAGTGTAGGGTGCTGTGCTCCAAGCCCTGATACCAGAACAAGACTGAGGAGAGGGGATGGTGACCCCAGGTTCCAGAACTTTACATTGCTAAGCACTCTTTATTCAGGAAAGCATCTGAAGTGTTCACATTATAATTATTTCTAAACTATATATGCGTTCTTCTGTCTAAATGAAATATCTTGCAGAAGGATTTGGAGCCATAACGTGAGAAGAGAGTTATGGAGACTGTTTCTTGTGTTTATTAGTCCTCCTGTTACTGGGCAGGTGTGCCGGGAAGAGCATCTTGTAATATTCTGATTTTGTTTCTCTAAGCTTATTAGAGTTGTCTTTCTTAAAGATTTAGTATTTAAAAATGTTTGTAAATCACACAGATTAGCCTAGAATACCAAAGGGGTTTTGCGCTTAATTTCCTACCTGTTCCCAAGACACTAGCCTTTAAAATAAATATATACATTAAAAAAATAAAGTTCCTAAATTTATACTCAAAATAAGGTAAGCTATACTGATTCTGTATCTGTTACAATATATTTTTCTCAAAATTTTAATTTAAAGTCACCTTCATTACAGAAACAGTATATAGATAAACAAAAATAAAAACACCATATTCTGATTACTCAGATGATGTTAACTATTAGGGTACGTGATGATGTTACCCCTTAGGGTATATCTTTCTGGAGGTTTTTCTGTATGAACTTTTTTTTTTTACCCAAATGATGTTATTTATTTTAGTAGACTTTTAAAAGTAGCTTAGTATACAATAAAGTTGAGAGTAAAGGATAGGGACTTCCCTTCCACCCTGTGCCCCGGCATATGTGTAGCTTCCTCCATTGTCAGCATCATTCACCAGAACGGTGCATATTTATTTTAACCAAGGTTGAATCTGCATTCACACATCGTTATTACCCAAAGCCCATAGTTTACTAGGGTTCACTCTTTTTTAATACATAATTTTATTTTTCTTGAGTTTTGGCTGTGCTGGATCTTTGTGGCTGTGCAGGCTTTTCTCTACTCACGGAGAGTGAGGGTCACTCTCTAGTTGTGGTGCTCCGGCCTCTCGTCGTGGTGGCTTCTCTAGTTGCCGAGCATGGGCTCTGGGGCGCACAGGCTTCAGTAGCTGAGGCCCGTGGGCTCCTCCCGGGCTCTAGAACACAGGCTCAGTTGTTGAGGCACACAGGCTAATTGCCCCACCGCATGTGGGATCTTCCCAGATCAGGGATCGAGC
>NW_026292657.1:0-57726 GCF_023091745.1 Budorcas taxicolor
CCTCTGGATGTGGGCGGGACCCTCGTGATTCCTCTCGAGTGGAGACGGCTAGGTCGGGGAACTTCTTGATTTGCACCAAGGGTGTGAAGGACCCTTTCGAAGTTCCAGAGGTGAGGTGTGATCAGCCTCGAGACGCCTCAGCGTAAATGGGCCTCATCTCGCCTGGAGGGGAGAACCTCCTGGATTTTCTCGAGTTGCGGCAGGTCTTCTCGAGTTACGACGGGGACCACAGGGACCCGCTCTGGTGGCCTCAGGAAAGGCCAGTTCCCATGCGAGTTGCTAGGGGACCTCTCGGGATTCCTCTCCCGTCCATGCCGGGGCCTCAGTCCTTGTGTGGAGTCGGGGCCGGAACCTGAGGATTCCTCTCCAGTGTTGCCATGGATCTTGGGGTGCTTCTGAGTCTCCCCAGGGGAGTCAGGCCTCGTCTCGAGTGGGGGCATGCACGTGCGCTTTCCTCCCGAGCTGCAGCAGTAGTGTCACGCTTCCTGTCACGTGGATCAAGGGATCTGTGGCTTTCTCTCGAGGCTGTCCCTCGAGGCTTTCCCACGAGGCTTTCCCACAGGGCTGTGCCACGTGCCACCTTGGTGTGAGTCGATCCTCGGCGTGAAAGACGAGCCGGTGAAGGGAAAAGAGGTTCCTCTGGAAAGGACTGAGACATCTGGGGTACTCTTGGAATGCTGGCTCGACCCTGGAGTTCCTCTCGCCGTTCCTGTTGAGAGGGCCTCCTCTTGAGATGCGACGGGAACGCCGGGAACTCTTTCCCGACGAAGCAGGGAAAGGATCCCTCATCTCGAGCTACGAGGCGGAAACGGGGCTCCTCTGGATGTGGGCGGGACCCTCGTGATTCCTCTCGAGTGGAGACGGGTATGTCGGGGAACTTCTTGATTTGCACCAAGGGTGTGAAGGAGCCTTTCGAAGTTCCAGAGGTGAGGTGTGATCAGCCTCGAGACGCCTCAGCGGAAATGGGCCTCATCTCGCCTCGAGGGGGGAACCTCCTGGATTTTCTCGAGTTGCGGCAGGTCTTCTCGAGTTACGACGGGGACCTCAGGGACCCGCTCTGGTGGCCTCAGGAAAGTCCAGTCCCCATGTGAGTTGCTAGGGGACCTCTCGGGATTCCTCTCTCCGTCCATGCCGGGGCCTCAGTCCTTGTGTGGAGTCGGGGCCGGAACCTGAGGATTCCTCTCCAGTGTTGCCATGGATCTTGGGGTGCTTCTGAGTCTCCCCAGGGGAGTCAGGCCTCGTCTCGAGTGGGGGCATGCACGTGCGCTTTCCTCCCGAGCTGCAGCAGTAGTGTCACGCTTCCTGTCACGTGGATCAAGGGATCTGTGGCTTTCCCTCGAGGCTGTCCCTCGAGGCTTTCCCACAGGGCTGTGCCACGTGCCACCTTGGTGTGAGTCGATCCTCGGCGTGAAAGACGAGCCGGTGAAGGGAAAAGAGGTTCCTCTGGAATGGACTGAGACATCTGGGGGACTCTTGGAATGGTGGCACGACCCTGGAGTTCCTCTCGCCGTTCCTGTTGAGAGGGCCTCCTCTTGAGATGCGACGGGAAGGCCGGGAAATCTTTCCCGACGAAGCAGGGAAAGGATCCCTCATCTCGAGCTACGAGGCGGAAACGGGGCTCCTCTGGATGTGGGCGGGACCCTCGTGATTCCTCTCGAGTGGAGACGGCTAGGTCGGGGAACTTCTTGATTTGCACGAAGGGTGTGAAGGAGCCTTTCGAAGTTCCAGAGGTGAGGTGTGATCAGCCTCGAGACGCCTCAGCGTAAATGGGCCTCATCTCGCCTGGAGGGGAGAACCTCCTGGATTTTCTCGAGTTGCGGCAGGTCTTCTCGAGTTACGACGGGGACCTCAGGGACCCGCTCTGGTGGCCTCAGGAAAGGCCAGTCCCCATGCGAGTTGCTAGGGGACCTCTCGGGATTCCTCTCCCGTCCATGCCGGGGCCTCAGTCCTTGTGTGGAGTCGGGGCCGTATCCTGAGGATTCCTCTCCAGTGTTGCCATGGATCTTGGGGTGCTTCTGAGTCTCCCCAGGGGAGTCAGGCCTCGTCTCGAGTGGGGGCATGCACGTGCGCTTTCCTCCCGAGCTGCAGCAGTAGTGTCACGCTTCCTGTCACGTGGATCAAGGGATCTGTGGCTTTCCCTCGAGGCTGTCCCTCGAGGCTTTCCCACGAGGCTTTCCCACAGGGCTGTGCCACGTGCCACCTTGGTGTGAGTCGATCCTCGGCGTGAAAGACGAGCCGGTGAAGGGAAAAGAGGTTCCTCTGGAATGGACTGAGACATCTGGGGGACTCTTGGAATGGTGGCACGACCCTGGAGTTCCTCTCGCCGTTCCTGTTGAGAGGGCCTCCTCTTGAGATGCGACGGGAAGGCCGGGAAATCTTTCCCGACGAAGCAGGGAAAGGATCCCTCATCTCGAGCTACGAGGCGGAAACGGGGCTCCTCTGGATGTGGGCGGGACCCTCGTGATTCCTCTCGAGTGGAGACGGCTAGGTCGGGGAACTTCTTGATTTGCACCAAGGGTGTGAAGGACCCTTTCGAAGTTCCAGAGGTGAGGTGTGATCAGCCTCGAGACGCCTCAGCGTAAATGGGCCTCATTTCGCCTGGAGGGGAGAACCTCCTGGATTTTCTCGAGTTGCGGCAGGTCTTCTCGAGTTACGACGGGGACCTCAGGGACCCGCTCTGGTGGCCTCAGGAAAGGCCAGTCCCCATGCGAGTTGCTAGGGGACCTCTCGGGATTCCTCTCCCGTCCATGCCGGGGCCTCAGTCCTTGTGTGGAGTCGGGGCCGGAACCTGAGGATTCCTCTCCAGTGTTGCCATGGATCTTGGGGTGCTTCTGAGTCTCCCCAGGGGAGTCAGGCCTCGTCTCGAGTGGGGGCATGCACGTGCGCTTTCCTCCCGAGCTGCAGCAGTAGTGTCACGCTTCCTGTCACGTGGATCAAGGGATCTGTGGCTTTCCCTCGAGGCTGTCCCTCGAGGCTTTCCCACAGGGCTGTGCCACGTGCCACCTTGGTGTGAGTCGATCCTCGGCGTGAAAGACGAGCCGGTGAAGGGAAAAGAGGTTCCTCTGGAATGGACTGAGACATCTGGGGGACTCTTGGAATGGTGGCACGACCCTGGAGTTCCTCTCGCCGTTCCTGTTGAGAGGGCCTCCTCTTGAGATGCGACGGGAAGGCCGGGAACTCTTTCCCGACGAAGCAGGGAAAGGATCCCTCATCTAGAGCTACGAGGCGGAAACGGGGCTCCTCTGGATGTGGGCGGGACCCTCGTGATTCCTCTCGAGTGGAGACGGCTAGGTCGGGGAACTTCTTGATTTGCACCAAGGGTGTGAAGGACCCTTTCGAAGTTCCAGAGGTGAGGTGTGATCAGCCTCGAGACGCCTCAGCGTAAATGGACCTCATCTCGCCTGGAGGGGAGAACCTCCTGGATTTTCTCGAGTTGCGGCAGGTCTTCTCGAGTTACGACGGGGACCACAGGGACCCGCTCTGGTGGCCTCAGGAAAGGCCAGTTCCCATGCGAGTTGCTAGGGGACCTCTCGGGATTCCTCTCCCGTCCATGCCGGGGCCTCAGTCCTTGTGTGGAGTCGGGGCCGGAACCTGAGGATTCCTCTCCAGTGTTGCCATGGATCTTGGGGTGCTTCTGAGTCTCCCCAGGGGAGTCAGGCCTCGTCTCGAGTGGGGGCATGCACGTGCGCTTTCCTCCCGAGCTGCAGCAGTAGTGTCACGCTTCCTGTCACGTGGATCAAGGGATCTGTGGCTTTCTCTCGAGGCTGTCCCTCGAGGCTTTCCCACGAGGCTTTCCCACAGGGCTGTGCCACGTGCCACCTTGGTGTGAGTCGATCCTCGGCGTGAAAGACGAGCCGGTGAAGGGAAAAGAGGTTCCTCTGGAAAGGACTGAGACATCTGGGGGACTCTTGGAATGCTGGCTCGACCCTGGAGTTCCTCTCGCCGTTCCTGTTGAGAGGGCCTCCTCTTGAGATGCGACGGGAACGCCGGGAACTCTTTCCCGACGAAGCAGGGAAAGGATCCCTCATCTCGAGCTACGAGGCGGAAACGGGGCTCCTCTGGATGTGGGCGGGACCCTCGTGATTCCTCTCGAGTGGAGACGGGTATGTCGGGGAACTTCTTGATTTGCACCAAGGGTGTGAAGGAGCCTTTCGAAGTTCCAGAGGTGAGGTGTGATTAGCCTCGAGACGCCTCAGCGGAAATGGGCCTCATCTCGCCTCGAGGGGGGAACCTCCTGGATTTTCTCGAGTTGCGGCAGGTCTTCTCGAGTTACGACGGGGACCTCAGGGACCCGCTCTGGTGGCCTCAGGAAAGTCCAGTCCCCATGTGAGTTGCTAGGGGACCTCTCGGGATTCCTCTCCCGTCCATGCCGGGGCCTCAGTCCTTGTGTGGAGTCGGGGCCGGAACCTGAGGATTCCTCTCCAGTGTTGCCATGGATCTTGGGGTGCTTCTGAGTCTCCCCAGGGGAGTCAGGCCTCGTCTCGAGTGGGGGCATGCACGTGCGCTTTCCTCCCGAGCTGCAGCAGTAGTGTCACGCTTCCTGTCACGTGGATCAAGGGATCTGTGGCTTTCCCTCGAGGCTGTCCCCTCGAGGCTTTCCCACGAGGCTTTCCCACAGGGCTGTGCCACGTGCCACCTTGGTGTGAGTCGATCCTCGGCGTGAAAGACGAGCCGGTGAAGGGAAAAGAGGTTCCTCTGGAATGGACTGAGACATCTGGGGGACTCTTGGAATGGTGGCACGACCCTGGAGTTCCTCTCGCCGTTCCTGTTGAGAGGGCCTCCTCTTGAGATGCGACGGGAAGGCCGGGAAATCTTTCCCGACGAAGCAGGGAAAGGATCCCTCATCTCGAGCTACGAGGCGGAAACGGGGCTCCTCTGGATGTGGGCGGGACCCTCGTGATTCCTCTCGAGTGGAGACGGCTAGGTCGGGGAACTTCTTGATTTGCACCAAGGGTGTGAAGGACCCTTTCGAAGTTCCAGAGGTGAGGTGTGATCAGCCTCGAGACGCCTCAGCGTAAATGGGCCTCATCTCGCCTGGAGGGGAGAACCTCCTGGATTTTCTCGAGTTGCGGCAGGTCTTCTCGAGTTACGACGGGGGACCTCAGGGACCCGCTCTGGTGGCCTCAGGAAAGGCCAGTCCCCCATGCGAGTTGCTAGGGGACCTCTCGGGATTCCTCTCCCGTCCATGCCGGGGCCTCAGTCCTTGTGTGGAGTCGGGGCCGGAACCTGAGGATTCCTCTCCAGTGTTGCCATGGATCTTGGGGTGCTTCTGAGTCTCCCCAGGGGAGTCAGGCCTCGTCTCGAGTGGGGGCATGCACGTGCGCTTTCCTCCCCGAGCTGCAGCAGTAGTGTCACGCTTCCTGTCACGTGGATCAAGGGATCTGTGGCTTTCCCTCGAGGCTGTCCCTCGAGGCTTTCCCACGAGGCTTTCCCACAGGGCTGTGCCACGTGCCACCTTGGTGTGAGTCGATCCTCGGCGTGAAAGACGAGCCGGTGAAGGGAAAAGAGGTTCCTCTGGAATGGACTGAGACATCTGGGGGACTCTTGGAATGGTGGCACGACCCTGGAGTTCCTCTCGCCGTTCCTGTTGAGAGGGCCTCCTCTTGAGATGCGACGGGAAGGCCGGGAAATCTTTCCCGACGAAGCAGGGAAAGGATCCCTCATCTCGAGCTACGAGGCGGAAACGGGGCTCCTCTGGATGTGGGCGGGACCCTCGTGATTCCTCTCGAGTGGAGACGGCTAGGTCGGGGAACTTCTTGATTTGCACCAAGGGTGTGAAGGACCCTTTCGAAGTTCCAGAGGTGAGGTGTGATCAGCCTCGAGACGCCTCAGCGTAAATGGGCCTCATCTCGCCTGGAGGGGAGAAACCTCCTGGATTTTCTCGAGTTGCGGCAGGTCTTCTCGAGTTACGACGGGGACCTCAGGGACCCGCTCTGGTGGCCTCAGGAAAGGCCAGTCCCCATGCGAGTTGCTAGGGGGACCTCTCGGGATTCCTCTCCCGTCCATGCCGGGGCCTCAGTCCTTGTGTGGAGTCGGGGCCGGAACCTGAGGATTCCTCTCCAGTGTTGCCATGGATCTTGGGGTGCTTCTGAGTCTCCCCAGGGGAGTCAGGCCTCGTCTCGAGTGGGGGCATGCACGTGCGCTTTCCTCCCGAGCTGCAGCAGTAGTGTCACGCTTCCTGTCACGTGGATCAAGGGATCTGTGGCTTTCCCTCGAGGCTGTCCCTCGAGGCTTTCCCACGAGGCTTTCCCACAGGGCTGTGCCACGTGCCACCTTGGTGTGAGTCGATCCTCGGCGTGAAAGACGAGCCGGTGAAGGGAAAAGAGGTTCCTCTGGAATGGACTGAGACATCTGGGGGACTCTTGGAATGGTGGCACGACCCTGGAGTTCCTCTCGCCGTTCCTGTTGAGAGGGCCTCCTCTTGAGATGCGACGGGAAGGCCGGGAACTCTTTCCCGACGAAGCAGGGAAAGGATCCCTCATCTCGAGCTACGAGGCGGAAACGGGGCTCCTCTGGATGTGGGCGGGAACCTCGTGATTCCTCTCGAGTGGAGACGGGTATGTCGGGGAATTTCTTGATTTGCACCAAGGGTGTGAAGGAGCCTTTCGAAGTTCCAGAGGTGAGGTGTGATCAGCCTCGAGACGCCTCAGCGGAAATGGGCCTCCCCTCTCCTGGAGGGGAGAACATCCTGGATTTTCTCGAGTTGAGGCAGGTCTTCTCGAGTTACGACGGGGACCTCAGGTACCCGCTCTGGTGGCCTCAGGAAAGGCCAGTCCCCATGCGCGTTGCTTGGGGACCTCTCGGGATTCCTCTCCCGTCCATGCCGGGGCCTCAGTCCTTGTGTGGAGTCGGGGCCGGAACCTGAGGATTCCTCTCCAGTGTTGCCATGGATCTTGGGGTGCTTCTGAGTCTCCCCAGGGGAGTCAGGCCTCGTCTCGAGTGGGGGCATGCACGTGCGCTTTCCTCCCGAGCTGCAGCAGTAGTGTCACGCTTCCTGTCACGTGGATCAAGGGATCTGTGGCTTTCTCTCGAGGCTGTCCCTCGAGGCTTTCCCACGAGGCTTTCCCACAGGGCTGTGCCACGTGCCACCTTGGTGTGAGTCGATCCTCGGCGTGAAAGACGAGCCGGTGAAGGGAAAAGAGGTTCCTCTGGAATGGGACTGAGACATCTGGGGGACTCTTGGAATGCTGGCTCGACCCTGGAGTTCCTCTCGCCGTTCCTGTTGAGAGGGCCTCCTCTTGAGATGCGACGGGAACGTCGGGAACTCTTTCCCGACGAAGCAGGGAAAGGATCCCTCACTCTCGAGCTACGAGGCGGAAACGGGGCTCCTCTGGATGTGGGCGGGACCCTCGTGATTCCTCTCGAGTGGAGACGGCTAGGTCGGGGAACTTCTTGATTTGCACCAAGGGTGTGAAGGAGCCTTTAGAAGTTCCAGAGGTGAGGTGTGATCAGCCTCGAGACGCCTCAGCATAAATGGGCCTCATCTCGCCTGGAGGGGAGAACCTCCTGGATTTTCTCGAGTTGCGGCAGGTCTTCTCGAGTTACGACGGGGACCACAGGGACCCGCTCTGGTGGCCTCAGGAAAGGCCAGTTCCCATGCGAGTTGCTAGGGGACCTCTCGGGATTCCTCTCCCGTCCATGCCGGGGCCTCAGTCCTTGTGTGGAGTCGGGGCCGGAACCTGAGGATTCCTCTCCAGTGTTGCCATGGATCTTGGGGTGCTTCTGAGTCTCCCCAGGGGAGTCAGGCCCTCGTCTCGAGTGGGGGCATGCACGTGCGCTTTCCTCCCGAGCTGCAGCAGTAGTGTCACGCTTCCTGTCACGTGGATCAAGGGATCTGTGGCTTTCTCTCGAGGCTGTCCCTCGAGGCTTTCCCACGAGGCTTTCCCACAGGGGCTGTGCCACGTGCCACCTTGGTGTGAGTCGATCCTCGGCGTGAAAGACGAGCCGGTGAAGGGGAAAAGAGGTTCCTCTGGAAAGGACTGAGACATCTGGGGGGACTCTTGGAATGCTGGCTCGACCCTGGAGTTCCTCTCGCCGTTCCTGTTGAGAGGGCCTCCTCTTGAGATGCGACGGGAACGCCGGGAACTCTTTCCCGACGAAGCAGGGAAAGGATCCCTCATCTCGAGCTACGAGGCGGGAAACGGGGCTCCTCTGGATGTGGGCGGGACCCTCGTGATTCCTCTCGAGTGGAGACGGGTATGTCGGGGAACTTCTTGATTTGCACCAAGGGTGTGAAGGACCCTTTCGAAGTTCCAGAGGTGAGGTGTGATCAGCCTCGAGACGCCTCAGCGGAAATGGGCCTCATCTCGCCTCGAGGGGGGAACCTCCTGGATTTTCTCGAGTTGCGGCAGGTCTTCTCGAGTTACGACGGGGACCTCAGGGACCCGCTCTGGTGGCCTCAGGAAAGTCCAGTCCCCATGTGAGTTGCTAGGGGGACCTCTCGGGATTCCTCTCCCGTCCATGCCGGGGCCTCAGTCCTTGTGTGGAGTCGGGGCCGGAACCTGAGGATTCCTCTCCAGTGTTGCCATGGATCTTGGGGTGCTTCTGAGTCTCCCCAGGGGAGTCATGCCTCGTCTCGAGTGGGGGCATGCACGTGCGCTTTCCTCCCGAGCTGCAGCAGTAGTGTCACGCTTCCTGTCACGTGGATCAAGGGATCTGTGGCTTTCCCTCGAGGCTGTCCCTCGAGGCTTTCCACGAGGCTTTCCCCACAGGGCTGTGCCACGTGCCACCTTGGTGTGAGTCGATCCCTCGGCGTGAAAGACGAGCCGGTGAAGGGAAAAGAGGTTCCTCTGGAATGGACTGAGACATCTGGGGGGACTCTTGGAATGGTGGCACGACCCTGGAGTTCCTCTCGCCGTTCCTGTTGAGAGGGCCTCCTCTTGAGATGCGACGGGAAGGCCGGGAAATCTTTCCCGACGAAGCAGGGAAAGGATCCCTCATCTCGAGCTACGAGGCGGAAACGGGGCTCCTCTGGATGTGGGCGGGACCCTCGTGATTCCTCTCGAGTGGAGACGGCTAGGTCGGGGAACTTCTTGATTTGCACCAAGGGTGTGAAGGACCCCTTTCGAAGTTCCAGAGGTGAGGTGTGATCAGCCTCGAGACGCCTCAGCGTAAATGGGCCTCATCTCGCCTGGAGGGGAGAACCTCCTGGATTTTCTCGAGTTGCGGCAGGTCTTCTCGAGTTACGACGGGGGACCTCAGGGACCCGCTCTGGTGGCCTCAGGAAAGGCCAGTCCCCCATGCGAGTTGCTAGGGGACCTCTCGGGATTCCTCTCCCGTCCATGCCGGGGCCTCAGTCCTTGTGTGGAGTCGGGGCCGGAACCTGAGGATTCCTCTCCAGTGTTGCCATGGATCTTGGGGTGCTTCTGAGTCTCCCCAGGGGAGTCAGGCCTCGTCTCGAGTGGGGGCATGCACGTGCGCTTTCCTCCCGAGCTGCAGCAGTAGTGTCACGCTTCCTGTCACGTGGATCAAGGGATCTGTGGCTTTCCCTCGAGGCTGTCCCTCGAGGCTTTCCCACGAGGCTTTCCCACAGGGCTGTGCCACGTGCCACCTTGGTGTGAGTCGATCCTCGGCGTGAAAGACGAGCCGGTGAAGGGAAAAGAGGTTCCTCTGGAATGGACTGAGACATCTGGGGGACTCTTGGAATGGTGGCACGACCCTGGAGTTCCTCTCGCCGTTCCTGTTGAGAGGGCCTCCTCTTGAGATGCGACGGGAAGGCCGGGGAAATCTTTCCCGACGAAGCAGGGAAAGGATCCCTCATCTCGAGCTACGAGGCGGAAACGGGGCTCCTCTGGATGTGGGCGGGACCCTCGTGATTCCTCTCGAGTGGAGACGGCTAGGTCGGGGAACTTCTTGATTTGCACCAAGGGTGTGAAGGACCCTTTCGAAGTTCCAGAGGTGAGGTGTGATCAGCCTCGAGACGCCTCAGCGGAAATGGGCCTCATCTCGCCTGGAGGGGAGAACCTCCTGGATTTTTCTCGAGTTGCGGCAGGTCTTCTCGAGTTACGACGGGGACCTCAGGGACCCGCTCTGGTGGCCTCAGGAAAGGCCAGTCCCCATGCGAGTTGCTAGGGGACCTCTCGGGATTCCTCTCCCGTCCATGCCGGGGCCTCAGTCCTTGTGTGGAGTCGGGGCCGGAACCTGAGGATTCCTCTCCAGTGTTGCCATGGATCTTGGGGTGCTTCTGAGTCTCCCCAGGGGAGTCAGGCCTCGTCTCGAGTGGGGGCATGCACGTGCGCTTTCCTCCCGAGCTGCAGCAGTAGTGTCACGCTTCCTGTCACGTGGATCAAGGGATCTGTGGCTTTCCCTCGAGGCTGTCCCTCGAGGCTTTCCCACGAGGCTTTCCCACAGGGCTGTGCCACGTGCCACCTTGGTGTGAGTCGATCCTCGGCGTGAAAGACGAGCCGGTGAAGGGAAAAGAGGTTCCTCTGGAATGGACTGAGACATCTGGGGGACTCTTGGAATGGTGGCACGACCCTGGAGTTCCTCTCGCCGTTCCTGTTGAGAGGGCTTCCTCTTGAGATGCGACGGGAAGGCCGGGAACTCTTTCCCGACGAAGCAGGGAAAGGATCCCTCATCTCGAGCTACGAGGCGGAAACGGGGCTCCTCTGGATGTGGGGCGGGACCCTCGTGATTCCTCTCGAGTGGAGACGGGTATGTCGGGGGAATTTCTTGATTTGCACCAAGGGTGTGAAGGAGCCTTTCGAAGTTCCAGAGGTGAGGTGTGATCAGCCTCGAGACGCCTCAGCGGAAATGGGCCTCACCTCGCCTGGAGGGGAGAACATCCTGGATTTTCTCGAGTTGAGGCAGGTCTTCTCGAGTTACGACGGGGACCTCAGGTACCCGCTCTGGTGGCCTCAGGAAAGGCCAGTCCCCATGCGCGTTGCTTGGGGACCTCTCGGGATTCCTCTCCCGTCCATAGCCGGGGCCTCAGTCCTTGTGTGGAGTCGGGGCCGGAACCTGAGGATTCCTCTCCAGTGTTGCCATGGATCTTGGGGTGCTTCTGAGTCTCCCCAGGGGAGTCAGGCCTCGTCTCGAGTGGGGGCATGCACGTGCGCTTTCCTCCCGAGCTGCAGCAGTAGTGTCACGCTTCCTGTCACGTGGATCAAGGGATCTGTGGCTTTCTCTCGAGGCTGTCCCTCGAGGCTTTCCCACGAGGCTTTCCCACAGGGCTGTGCCACGTGCCACCTTGGTGTGTGTCGATCCTCGGCGTGAAAGACGAGCCGGTGAAGGGAAAAGAGGTTCCTCTGGAATGGACTGAGACATCTGGGGGACTCTTGGAATGCTGGCTCGACCCTGGAGTTCCTCTCGCCGTTCCTGTTGAGAGGGCCTCCTCTTGAGATGCGACGGGAACGCCGGGAACTCTTTCCCGACGAAGCAGGGAAAGGATCCCTCATCTCGAGCTGCGAGGCGGAAACGGGGCTCCTCTGGATGTGGGCGGGACCCTCGTGATTCCTCTCGAGTGGAGACGGCTAGGTCGGGGAACTTCTTGATTTGCACCAAGGGTGTGAAGGAGCCTTTCGAAGTTCCAGAGGTGAGGTGTGATCAGCCTCGAGACGCCTCAGCGGAAATGGGCCTCATCTCGCCTGGAGGGGAGAACCTCCTGGATTTTCTCGAGTTGCGGCAGGGTCTTCTCGAGTTACGATGGGGACCTCAGGGACCCGCTCTGGTGGCCTCAGGAAAGTCCAGTCCCCATGTGAGTTGCTAGGGGGACCTCTCGGGATTCCTCTCCCGTCCATGTGCCGGGGCCTCAGTCCTTGTGTGGAGTCGGGGCCGGAACCTGAGGATTCCTCTCCAGTGTTGCCATGGATCTTGGGGTGCTTCTGAGTCTCCCCAGGGGAGTCAGGCCTCGTCTCGAGTGGGGGGCATGCACGTGCGCTTTCCTCCCGAGCTGCAGCAGTAGTGTCACGCTTCCTGTCACGTGGATCAAGGGATCTGTGGCTTTCCCTCGAGGCTGTCCCTCGAGGCTTTCCCACGAGGCTTTCCCACAGGGCTGTGCCACGTGCCACCTTGGTGTGAGTCGATCCTCGGCGTGAAAGACGAGCCGGTGAAGGGAAAAGAGGTTCCTCTGGAATGGACTGAGACATCTGGGGGACTCTTGGAATGGTGGCACGACCCTGGAGTTCCTCTCGCCGTTCCTGTTGAGAGGGCCTCCTCTTGAGATGCGACGGGAAGGCCGGGAACTCTTTCCCCGACGAAGCAGGGAAAGGATCCCTCATCTCGAGCTACGAGGCGGAAACGGGGCTCCTCTGGATGTGGGCGGGACCCTCGTGATTCCTCTCGAGTGGAGACGGCTAGGTCGGGGAACTTCTTGATTTGCACCAAGGGTGTGAAGGACCCTTTCGACGTTCCAGAGGTGAGGTGTGATCAGCCTCGAGACGCTCAGCGTAAATGGGCCTCATCTCGCCTGGAGGGGAGAACCTCCTGGATTTTCTCGAGTTGCGGCAGGTCTTCTCGAGTTACGACGGGGACCTCAGGGACCCCGCTCTGGTGGCCTCAGGAAAGGCCAGTCCCCATGCGAGTTGCTAGGGGACCTCTCGGGATTCCTCTCCCGTCCATGCCGGGGCCTCAGTCCTTGTGTGGAGTCGGGGCCGGAACCTGAGGATTCCTCTCCAGTGTTGCCATGGATCTTGTGGTGCTTCTGAGTCTCCCCAGGGGAGTCAGGCCTCGTCTCGAGTGGGGGCATGCACGTGCGCTTTCCTCCCGAGCTGCAGCAGTAGTGTCACGCTTCCTGTCACGTGGATCAAGGGATCTGTGGCTTTCTCTCGAGGCTGTCCCTCGAGGCTTTCCCACGAGGCTTTCCCACAGGGCTGTGCCACGTGCCACCTTGGTGTGAGTCGATCCTCGGCGTGAAAGACGAGCCGGTGAAGGGAAAAGAGGTTCCTCTGGAATGGACTGAGACATCTGGGGGACTCTTGGAATGCTGGCTCGACCCTGGAGTTCCTCTCGCCGTTCCTGTTGAGAGGGCCTCCTCTTGAGATGCGACGGGAACGCCGGGAACTCTTTCCCGACGAAGCAGGGAAAGGATCCCTCATCTCGAGCTACGAGGCGGAAACGGGGCTCCTCTGGATGTGGGCGGGACCCTCGTGATTCCTCTCGAGTGGAGACGGCTAGGTCGGGGAACTTCTTGATTTGCACCAAGGGTGTGAAGGAGCCTTTCGAAGTTCCAGAGGTGAGGTGTGATCAGCCTCGAGACGCCTCTGCGGAAATGGGCCTCACCTCGCCTGGAGGGGAGAACATCCTGGATTTTCTCGAGTTGAGGCAGGTCTTCTCGAGTTACGACGGGGACCTCAGGGACCCGCTCTGGTGGCCTCAGGAAAGGCCAGTCCCCATGCGCGTTGCTTGGGGACCTCTCGGGATTCCTCTCCCGTCCATGCCGGGGCCTCAGTCCTTGTGTGGAGTCGGGGCCGGAACCTGAGGATTCCTCTCCAGTGTTGCCATGGATCTTGGGGTGCTTCTGAGTTTCCCCAGGGGAGTCAGGCCTCGTCTCGAGTGGGGGCATGCACGTGCGCTTTCCTCCCGAGCTGCAGCAGTAGTGTCACGCTTCCTGTCACGTGGATCAAGGGATCTGTGGCTTTCCCTCGAGGCTGTCCCTCGAGGCTTTCCCACGAGGCTTTCCCACAGGGCTGTGCCACGTGCCACCTTGGTGTGAGTCGATCCTCGGCGTGAAAGACGAGCCGTTGAAGGGAAAAGAGGTTCCTCTGAAATGGACTGAGACATCTGGGGGACTCTTGGAATGGTGGCACGACCCTGGAGTTCCTCTCGCCGTTCCTGTTGAGAGGGCCTCCTCTTGAGATGCGACGGGAAGGCCGGGAACTCTTTCCCGACGAAGCAGGGAAAGGATCCCTCATCTCGAGCTACGAGGCGGAAACGGGGCTCCTCTGGATGTGGGCGGGACCCTCGTGATTCCTCTCGAGTGGAGACGGCTAGGTCGGGGAACTTCTTGATTTGCACCAAGGGTGTGAAGGACCCTTTCGAAGTTCCAGAGGTGAGGTGTGATCAGCCTCGAGACGCCTCAGCGTAAATGGGTCTCATCTCGCCTGGAGGGGAGAACCTCCTGGATTTTCTCGAGTTGCGGCAGGTCTTCTCGAGTTACGACGGGGACCTCAGGGACCCGCTCTGGTGGCCTCAGGAAAGGCCAGTCCCCATGCGAGTTGCTAGGGGACCTCTCGGGATTCCTCTCCCGTCCATGCCGGGGCCTCAGTCCTTGTGTGGAGTCGGGGCCGGAACCTGAGGATTCCTCTCCAGTGTTGCCATGGATCTTGGGGTGCTTCTGAGTCTCCCCAGGGGAGTCAGGCCTCGTCTCGAGTGGGGGCATGCACGTGCGCTTTCCTCCCGAGCTGCAGCAGTAGTGTCACGCTTCCTGTCACGTGGATCAAGGGATCTGTGGGTTTCCCTCGAGGCTGTCCCTCGAGGCTTTCCCACGAGGCTTTCCCACAGGGCTGTGCCACGTGCCACCTTGGTGTGAGTCGATCCTCGGCGTGAAAGACGAGCCGGTGAAGGGAAAAGAGGTTCCTCTGGAATGGACTGAGACATCTGGGGGACTCTTGGAATGGTGGCACGACCCTGGAGTTCCTCTCGCCGTTCCTGTTGAGAGGGCCTCCTCTTGAGATGCGACGGGAAGGCCGGGAACTCTTTCCCGACGAAGCAGGGAAAGGATCCCTCATCTCGAGCTACGAGGCGGAAACGGGGCTCCTCTGGATGTGGGCGGGACCCTCGTGATTCCTCTCGAGTGGAGACGGGTGTGTCGGGGAATTTCTTGATTTGCACCAAGGGTGTGAAGGAGCCTTTCGAAGCTCCAGAGGTGAGGTGTGATCAGCCTCGAGACGCCTCAGCGGAAATGGGCCTCACCTCGCCTGGAGGGGAGAACATCCTGGATCGACGGGGACCTCAGGGACCCGCTCTGGTGGCCTCAGGAAAGGCCAGTCCCCATGCGCGTTGCTTGGGGACCTCTCGGGATTCCTCTCCCGTCCATGCCGGGGACTCAGTCCTTGTGTGGAGTCGGGGCCGGAACCTGAGGATTCCTCTCCAGTGTTGCCATGGATCTTGGGGTGCTTCTGAGTCTCCCCAGGGGAGTCAGGCCTCGTCTCGAGTGGGGGCATGCACGTGCGCTTTCCTCCCGAGCTGCAGCAGTAGTGTCACGCTTCCTGTCACGTGGATCAAGGGATCTGTGGCTTTCTCTCGAGGCTGTCCCTCGAGGCTTTCCCACGAGGCTTTCCCACAGGGCTGTGCCACGTGCCACCTTGGTGTGAGTCGATCCTCGGCGTGAAAGACGAGCCGGTGAAGGGAAAAGAGGTTCCTCTGGAATGGACTGAGACATCTGGGGGACTCTTGGAATGCTGGCTCGAACCTGGAGTTCCTCTCGCCGTTCCTGTTGAGAGGGCCTCCTCTTGAGATGCGACGGGAACGCCGGGAACTCTTTCCCGACGAAGCAGGGAAAGGATCCCTCATCTCGAGCTACGAGGCGGAAACGGGGCTCCTCTGGATGTGGGCGGGACCCTCGTGATTCCTCTCGAGTGGAGACGGGTATGTCGGGGAACTTCTTGATTTGCACCAAGGGTGTGAAGGAGCCTTTCGAAGTTCCAGAGGTGAGGTGTGATCAGCCTCGAGACGCCTCAGCGGAAATGGGCCTCATCTCGCCTGGAGGGGAGAACCTCCTGGATTTTCTCGAGTTGCGGCAGGTCTTCTCGAGTTACGACGGGGACCTCAGGGACCCGCTCTGGTGGCCTCAGGAAAGTCCAGTCCCCATGTGAGTTTCTAGGGGACCTCTCGGGATTCCTCTCCCGTCCATGCCGGGGCCTCAGTCCTTGTGTGGAGTCGGGGCCGGAACCTGAGGATTCCTCTCCAGTGTTGCCATGGATCTTGGGGTGCTTCTGAGTCTCCGCAGGGGAGTCAGGCCTCGTCTCGAGTGGGGGCATGCACGTGCGCTTTCCTCCCGAGCTGCAGCAGTAGTGTCACGCTTCCTGTCACGTGGATCAAGGGATCTGTGGCTTTCCCTCGAGGCTGTCCCTCGAGGCTTTCCCACGAGGCTTTCCCACAGGGCTGTGCCATGTGCCACCTTGGTGTGAGTCGATCCTCGGCGTGAAAGACGAGCCGGTGAAGGGGAAAGAGGTTCCTCTGGAATGGACTGAGACATCTGGGGGACTCTTGGAATGGTGGCACGACCCTGGAGTTCCTCTCGCCGTTCCTGTTGAGAGGGCCTCCTCTTGAGATGCGACGGGAACGCCGGGAACTCTTTCCCCGACGAAGCAGGGAAAGGATCCCTCATCTCGAGCTACGAGGCGGAAACGGGGCTCCTCTGGATGTGGGCGGGACCCTCGTGATTCCTCTCGAGTGGAGACGGCTAGGTCGGGGAACTTCTTGATTTGCACCAAGGGTGTGAAGGACCCTTTCGAAGTTCCAGAGGTGAGGTGTGATCAGCCTCGAGACGCCTCAGCGTAAATGGGCCTCATCTCGCCTGGAGGGGAGAACCTCCTGGATTTTCTCGAGTTGCGGCAGGTCTTCTCGAGTTACGACGGGGACCTCAGGGACCCGCTCTGGTGGCCTCAGGAAAGGCCAGTCCCCATGCGAGTTGCTAGGGGACCTCTCGGGATTCCTCTCCCGTCCATGCCGGGGCCTCAGTCCTTGTGTGGAGTCGGGGCCGGAACCTGAGGATTCCTCTCCAGTGTTGCCATGGATCTTGGGGTGCTTCTGAGTCTCCCCAGGGGAGTCAGGCCTCGTCTCGAGTGGGGGCATGCACGTGCGCTTTCCTCCCGAGCTGCAGCATTAGTGTCACGCTTCCTGTCACGTGGATCAAGGGATCTGTGGCTTTCCCTCGAGGCTGTCCCTCGAGGCTTTCCCACGAGGCTTTCCCACAGGGCTGTGCCACGTGCCACCTTGGTGTGAGTCGATCCTCGGCGTGAAAGACGAGCCGGTGAAGGGAAAAGAGGTTCCTCTGGAATGGACTGAGACATCTGGGGGACTCTTGGAATGGTGGCACGACCCTGGAGTTCCTCTCGCCGTTCCTGTTGACAGGGCCTCCTCTTGAGATGCGACGGGAAAGCCGGGAACTCTTTCCCGAAGAAGTAGGGAAAGGATCCCTCATCTCGAGCTACGAGGCGGAAACGGGGCTCCTCTGGATGTGGGCGGGACCCTCGTGATTCCTCTCGAGTGGAGACGGGTATGTCGGGGAACTTCTTGATTTGCACCAAGGGTGTGAAGAAGCCTTTCGAAGTTCCAGAGGTGAGGTGTGATCAGCCTCGAGACGCCTCAGCGGAAATGGGCCTCATCTCGCCTGGAGGGGAGAACCTCCTGGATTTTCTCGAGTTGCGGCAGGTCTTCTCGAGTTACGACGGGGACCTCAGGGACCCGCTCTGGTGGCCTCAGGAAAGTCCAGTCCCCATGTGAGTTGCTAGGGGACCTCTCGGGATTCCTCTCCCGTCCATGCCGGGGCCTCAGTCCTTGTGTGGAGTCGGGGCCGGAACCTGAGGATTCCTCTCCAGTGTTGCCATGGATCTTGGGGTGCTTCTGAGTCTCCCCAGGGGAGTCAGGCCTCGTCTCGAGTGGGGGCATGCACGTGCGCTTTCCTCCCGAGCTGCAGCAGTAGTGTCACGCTTCCTGTCACGTGGATCAAGGGATCTGTGGCTTTCCCTCGAGGCTGTCCCTCGAGGCTTTCCCACGAGGCTTTCCCACAGGGCTGTGCCACGTGCCACCTTGGTGTGAGTCGATCCTCGGCGTGAAAGACGAGCCGGTGAAGGGAAAAGAGGTTCCTCTGGAATGGACTGAGACATCTGGGGGACTCTTGGAATGGTGGCACGACCCTGGAGTTCCTCTCGCCGTTCCTGTTGAGAGGGCCTCCTCTTGAGATGCGACGGGAACGCCGGGAACTCTTTCCCGACGAAGCAGGGAAAGGATCCCTCATCTCGAGCTACGAGGCGGAAACGGGGCTCCTCTGGATGTGGGCGGGACCCTCGTGATTCCTCTCGAGTGGAGACGGCTAGGTCGGGGAACTTCTTGATTTGCACCAAGGGTGTGAAGGACCCTTTCGAAGTTCCAGAGGTGAGGTGTGATCAGCCTCGAGACGCCTCAGCGTAAATGGGCCTCATCTCGCCTGGAGGGGAGAACCTCCTGGATTTTCTCGAGTTGCGGCAGGTCTTCTCGAGTTACGACGGGGACCTCAGGGACCCGCTCTGGTGGCCTCAGGAAAGGCCAGTCCCCATGCGAGTTGCCAGGGGCCATCTCGGGATTCCTCTCCCGTCCATGCCGGTGCCGAAGACCTTGTGCGGAGTCGGGTGAGGATTCCTCTCCAGTGTTGCCATGGATCTTGGGGTGCTTCTGAGTCTCCCCAGGGGAGTCAGGCCTCGTCTCGAGTGGGGGCATGCACGTGCGCTTTCCTCCCGAGCTGCAGCAGTAGTGTCACGCTTCCTGTCACGTGGATCAAGGGATCTGTGGTTTCCCTCGAGGCTGTCCCTCGAGGCTTTCCCACGAGGCTTTCCCACAGGGCTGTGCCACGTGCCACCTTGGTGTGAGTCGATCCTCGGCGTGAAAGACGAGCCGGTGAAGGGGAAAGAGGTTCCTCTGGAATGGACTGAGACATCTGGGGGACTCTTGGAATGGTGGCACGACCCTGGAGTTCCTCTCGCCGTTCCTGTTGAGAGGGCCTCCTCTTGAGATGCGACGGGAACGCCGGGAACTCTTTCCCGACGAAGCAGGGAAAGGATCCCTCATCTCGAGCTACGAGGCGGAAACGGGGCTCCTCTGGATGTGGGCGGGACCCTCGTGTTTCCTCTCGAGTGGAGACGGGTATGTCGGGGAACTTCTTGATTTGCACCAAGGGTGTGAAGGACCCTTTCGACGTTCCAGAGGTGAGGTGTGATCAGCCTCGAGACGCCTCAGCGGAAATGGGCCTCATCTCGCCTGGAGGGGAGAACCTCCTGGATTTTCTCGAGTTGTGGCAGGTCTTCTCGAGTTACGACGGGGACCTCAGGGACCCGCCCTGGTGGCCTCAGGAAAGGCCAGTCCCCATGCGAGTTGCCAGGGGCCATCTCGGGATTCCTCTCCCGTCCATGCCGGTGCCGAAGACCTTGTGTGGAGTCGGGGCCGGAACCTGAGGATTCCTCTCCAGTGTTGCCATGGATCTTGGGGTGCTTCTGAGTCTCCCCAGGGGAGTCAGGCCTCGTCTCGAGTGGGGGCATGCACGTGCGCTTTCCTCCCGAGCTGCAGCAGTAGTGTCACGCTTCCTGTCACGTGGATCAAGGGATCTGTGGTTTCCCTCGAGGCTGTCCCTCGAGGCTTTCCCACGAGGCTTTCCCACAGGGCTGTGCCACGTGCCACCTTGGTGTGAGTCGATCCTCGGCGTGAAAGACGAGCCGGTGAAGGGGAAAGAGGTTCCTCTGGAATGGACTGAGATATCTGGGGGACTCTTGGAATGGTGGCACGACCCTGGAGTTCCTCTCGCCGTTCCTGTTGAGAGGGCCTCCTCTTGAGATGCGACGGGAACGCCGGGAACTCTTTCCCGACGAAGCAGGGAAAGGATCCCTCATCTCGAGCTACGAGGCGGAAACGGGGCTCCTCTGGATGTGGGCGGGACCCTCGTGTTTCCTCTCGAGTGGAGACGGGTATGTCGGGGAACTTCTTGATTTGCACCAAGGGTGTGAAGGACCCTTTCGACGTTCCAGAGGTGAGGTGTGATCAGCCTCGAGACGCCTCAGCGGAAATGGGCCTCATCTCGCCTGGAGGGGAGAACCTCCTGGATTTTCTCGAGTTGCGGCAGGTCTTCTCGAGTTACGACGGGGACCTCAGGGACCCGCCCTGGTGGCCTCAGGAAAGGCCAGTCCCCATGCGAGTTGCCAGGGGCCATCTCGGGATTCCTCTCCCGTCCATGCCGGTGCCGAAGACCTTGTGCGGAGTCGGGGCCGGAACCTGAGGATTCCTCTCCAGTGTTGCCATGGATCTTGGGGTGCTTCTGAGTCTCCCCAGGGGAGTCAGGCCTCGTCTCGAGTGGGGGCATGCACGTGCGCTTTCCTCCCGAGCTGCAGCAGTAGTGTCACGCTTCCTGTCACGTGGATCAAGGGATCTGTGGTTTCCCTCGAGGCTGTCCCTCGAGGCTTTCCACGAGGCTTTCCCACAGGGCTGTGCCACGTGCCACCTTGGTGTGAGTCGATCCTCGGCGTGAAAGACGAGCCGGTGAAGGGGAAAGAGGTTCCTCTGGAATGGACTGAGACATCTGGGGGACTCTTGGAATGGTGGCACGACCCTGGAGTTCCTCTCGCCGTTCCTGTTGAGAGGGCCTCCTCTTGAGATGCGACGGGAACGCCGGGAACTCTTTCCCGACGAAGCAGGAAAGGATCCCTCATCTCGAGCTACGAGGCGGAAACGGGGCTCCTCTGGATGTGGGCGGGACCCTCGTGTTTCCTCTCGAGTGGAGACGGGTATGTCGGGGAACTTCTTGATTTGCACCAAGGGTGTGAAGGACCCTTTCGACGTTCCAGAGGTGAGGTGTGATCAGCCTCGAGACGCCTCAGCGGAAATGGGCCTCATCTCGCCTGGAGGGGAGAACCTCCTGGATTTTCTCGAGTTGTGGCAGGTCTTCTCGAGTTACGACGGGGACCTCAGGGACCCGCCCTGGTGGCCTCAGGAAAGGCCAGTCCCCATGCGAGTTGCCAGGGGCCATCTCGGGATTCCTCTCCCGTCCATGCCGGTGCCTAAGACCTTGTGTGGAGTCGGGGCCGGAACCTGAGGATTCCTCTCCAGTGTTGCCATGGATCTTGGGGTGCTTCTGAGTCTCCCCAGGGGAGTCAGGCCTCGTCTCGAGTGGGGGCATGCACGTGCGCTTTCCTCCCGAGCTGCAGCAGTAGTGTCACGCTTCCTGTCACGTGGATCAAGGGATCTGTGGTTTCCCTCGAGGCTGTCCCTCGAGGCTTTCCCACGAGGCTTTCCCACAGGGCTGTGCCACGTGCCACCTTGGTGTGAGTCGATCCTCGGCGTGAAAGACGAGCCGGTGAAGGGGAAAGAGGTTCCTCTGGAATGGACTGAGACATCTGGGGGACTCTTGGAATGGTGGCACGACCCTGGAGTTCCTCTCGCCGTTCCTGTTGAGAGGGCCTCCTCTTGAGATGCGACGGGAACGCCGGGAACTCTTTCCCGACGAAGCAGGGAAAGGATCCCTCATCTCGAGCTACGAGGCGGAAACGGGGCTCCTCTGGATGTGGGCGGGACCCTCGTGTTTCCTCTCGAGTGGAGACGGGTATGTCGGGGAACTTCTTGATTTGCACCAAGGGTGTGAAGGACCCTTTCGACGTTCCAGAGGTGAGGTGTGATCAGCCTCGAGACGCCTCAGCGGAAATGGGCCTCATCTCGCCTGGAGGGGAGAACCTCCTGGATTTTCTCGAGTTGCGGCAGGTCTTCTCGAGTTACGACGGGGACCTCAGGGACCCGCCCTGGTGGCCTCAGGAAAGGCCAGTCCCCATGCGAGTTGCCAGGGGCCATCTCGGGATTCCTCTCCCGTCCATGCCGGTGCCGAAGACCTTGTGCGGAGTCGGGGCCGGAACCTGAGGATTCCTCTCCAGTGTTGCCATGGATCTTGGGGTGCTTCTGAGTCTCCCCAGGGGAGTCAGGCCTCGTCTCGAGTGGGGGCATGCACGTGCGCTTTCCTCCCGAGCTGCAGCAGTAGTGTCACGCTTCCTGTCACGTGGATCAAGGGATCTGTGGTTTCCCTCGAGGCTGTCCCTCGAGGCTTTCCCACGAGGCTTTCCCACAGGGCTGTGCCACGTGCCACCTTGGTGTGAGTCGATCCTCGGCGTGAAAGACGAGCCGGTGAAGGGGAAAGAGGTTCCTCTGGAATGGACTGAGACATCTGGGGGACTCTTGGAATGGTGGCACGACCCTGGAGTTCCTCTCGCCGTTCCTGTTGAGAGGGCCTCCTCTTGAGATGCGACGGGAACGCCGGGAACTCTTTCCCGACGAAGCAGGGAAAGGATCCCTCATCTCGAGCTACGAGGCGGAAACGGGGCTCCTCTGGATGTGGGCGGGACCCTCGTGTTTCCTCTCGAGTGGAGACGGGGTATGTCGGGGAACTTCTTGATTTGCACCAAGGGTGTGAAGGACCCTTTCGACGTTCCAGAGGTGAGAGGTGTGATCAGCCTCGAGACGCCTCAGCGGAAATGGGCCTCATCTCGCCTGGAGGGGAGAACCTCCTGGATTTTCTCGAGTTGCGGCAGGTCTTCTCGAGTTACGACGGGGACCTCAGGGACCCGCTCTGGTGGCCTCAGGAAAGGCCAGTCCCCATGCGAGTTGCTAGGGGACCTCTCGGGATTTCTCTCCCGTCCATGCCGGGGCCTCAGTCCTTGTGTGGAGTCGGGGCCGGAACCTGAGGATTCCTCTCCAGTGTTGCCATGGATCTTGGGGTGCTTCTGAGTCTCCCCAGGGGAGTCAGGCCTCGTCTCGAGTGGGGGCATGCACGTGCGCTTTCCTCCCGAGCTGCAGCAGTAGTGTCACGCTTCCTGTCACGTGGATCAAGGGATCTGTGGTTTCCCTCGAGGCTGTCCCTCGAGGCTTTCCCACGAGGCTTTCCCACAGGGCTGTGCCACGTGCCACCTTGGTGTGAGTCGATCCTCGGCGTGAAAGACGAGCCGGTGAAGGGGAAAGAGGTTCCTCTGGAATGGACTGAGACATCTGGGGGACTCTTGGAATGGTGGCATGACCCTGGAGTTCCTCTCGCCGTTCCTGTTGAGAGGGCCTCCTCTTGAGATGCGACGGGAACGCCGGGAACTCTTTCCCGACGAAGCAGGGAAAGGATCCCTCATCTCGAGCTACGAGGCGGAAACGGGGCTCCTCTGGATGTGGGCGGGACCCTCGTGTTTCCTCTCGAGTGGAGACGGGTATGTCGGGGAACTTCTTGATTTGCACCAAGGGTGTGAAGGACCCTTTCGACGTTCCAGAGGTGAGGTGTGATCAGCCTCGAGACGCCTCAGCGGAAATGGGCCTCATCTCGCCTGGAGGGGAGAACCTCCTGGATTTTCTCGAGTCGCGGCAGGTCTTCTCGAGTTACGACGGGGACCTCAGGGACCCGCCCTGGTGGCCTCAGGAAAGGCCAGTCCCCATGCGAGTTGCCAGGGGCCATCTCGGGATTCCTCTCCCGTCCATGCCGGTGCCGAAGACCTTGTGTGGAGTCGGGGCCGGAACCTGAGGATTCCTCTCCAGTGTTGCCATGGATCTTGGGGTGCTTCTGAGTCTCCCCAGGGGAGTCAGGCCTCGTCTCGAGTGGGGGCATGCACGTGCGCTTTCCTCCCGAGCTGCAGCATTAGTGTCACGCTTCCTGTCACGTGGATCAAGGGATCTGTGGTTTCCCTCGAGGCTGTCCCTCGAGGCTTTCCCACGAGGCTTTCCCACAGGGCTGTGCCACGTGCCACCTTGGTGTGAGTCGATCCTCGGCGTGAAAGACGAGCCGGTGAAGGGGAAAGAGGTTCCTCTGGAATGGACTGAGACATCTGGGGGGACTCTTGGAATGGTGGCACGACCCTGGAGTTCCTCTCGCCGTTCCTGTTGAGAGGGCCTCCTCTTGAGATGCGACGGGAACGCCGGGAACTCTTTCCCGACGAAGCAGGGAAAGGATCCCTCATCTCGAGCTACGAGGCGGAAACGGGGCTCCTCTGGATGTGGGCGGGACCCTCGTGTTTCCTCTCGAGTGGAGACGGGTATGTCGGGGAACTTCTTGATTTGCACCAAGGGTGTGAAGGACCCTTTCGACGTTCCAGAGGTGAGGTGTGATCAGCCTCGAGACGCCTCAGCGGAAATGGGCCTCATCTCGCCTGGAGGGGAGAACCTCCTGGATTTTCTCGAGTTGCGGCAGGTCTTCTCGAGTTACGACGGGGACCTCAGGGACCCGCCCTGGTGGCCTCAGGAAAGGCCAGTCCCCATGCGAGTTGCCAGGGGCCATCTCGGGATTCCTCTCCCTTCCATGCCGGTGCCTAAGACCTTGTGTGGAGTCGGGGCCGGAACCTGAGGATTCCTCTCCAGTGTTGCCATGGATCTTGGGGTGCTTCTGAGTCTCCCCAGGGGAGTCAGGCCTCGTCTCGAGTGGGGGCATGCACGTGCGCTTTCCTCCCGAGCTGCAGCAGTAGTGTCACGCTTCCTGTCACGTGGATCAAGGGATCTGTGGTTTCCCTCGAGGCTGTCCCTCGAGGCGTTCCCACGAGGCTTTCCCACAGGGCTGTGCCACGTGCCACCTTGGTGTGAGTCGATCCTCGGCGTGAAAGACGAGTCGGTGAAGGGGAAAGAGGTTCCTCTGGAATGGACTGAGACATCTGGGGGACTCTTGGAATGGTGGCACGACCCTGGAGTTCCTCTCGCCGTTCCTGTTGAGAGGGCCTCCTCTTGAGATGCGACGGGAACGCCGGGAACTCTTTCCCGACGAAGCAGGGAAAGGATCCCTCATCTCGAGCTACGAGGCGGAAACGGGGCTCCTCTGGATGTGGGCGGGACCCTCGTGTTTCCTCTCGAGTGGAGACGGGTATGTCGGGGAACTTCTTGATTTGCACCAAGGGTGTGAAGGACCCTTTCGACGTTCCAGAGGTGAGGTGTGATCAGCCTCGAGACGCCTCAGCGGAAATGGGCCTCATCTCGCCTGGAGGGGAGAACCTCCTGGATTTTCTCGAGTTGCGGCAGGTCTTCTCGAGTTACGACGGGGACCTCAGGGACCCGCCCTGGTGGCCTCAGGAAAGGCCAGTCCCCATGCGAGTTGCCAGGGGCCATCTCGGGATTCCTCTCCCGTCCATGCCGGTGCCTAAGACCTTGTGTGGAGTCGGGGCCGGAACCTGAGGATTCCTCTCCAGTGTTGCCATGGATCTTGGGGTGCTTCTGAGTCTCCCCAGGGGAGTCAGGCCTCGTCTCGAGTGGGGGCATGCACGTGCGCTTTCCTCCCGAGCTGCAGCAGTAGTGTCACGCTTCCTGTCACGTGGATCAAGGGATCTGTGGTTTCCCTCGGGGCTGTCCCTCGAGGCTTTCCCACGAGGCTTTCCCACAGGGCTGTGCCACGTGCCACCTTGGTGTGAGTCGATCCTCGGCGTGAAAGACGAGCCGGTGAAGGGCAAAGAGGTTCCTCTGGAATGGACTGAGACATCTGGGGGACTCTTGGAATGGTGGCACGACCCTGGAGTTCCTCTCGCCGTTCCTGTTGAGAGGGCCTCCTCTTGAGATGCGACGGGAACGCCGGGAACTCTTTCCCGACGAAGCAGGGAAAGGATCCCTCATCTCGAGCTACGAGGCGGAAACGGGGCTCCTCTGGATGTGGGCGGGACCCTCGTGTTTCCTCTCGAGTGGAGACGGGTATGTCGGGGAACTTCTTGATTTGCACCAAGGGTGTGAAGGACCCTTTCGACGTTCCAGAGGTGAGGTGTGATCAGCCTCGAGACGCCTCAGCGGAAATGGGCCTCATCTCGCCTGGAGGGGAGAACCTCCTGGATTTTCTCGAGTTGCGGCAGGTCTTCTCGAGTTACGACGGGGACCTCAGGGACCCGCTCTGGTGGCCTCAGGAAAGGCCAGTCCCCATGCGAGTTGCCAGGGGCCATCTCGGGATTCCTCTCCCGTCCATGCCGGTGCCGAAGACCTTGTGTGGAGTCGGGGCCGGAACCTGAGGATTCCTCTCCAGTGTTGCCATGGATCTTGGGGTGCTTCTGAGTCTCCCCAGGGGAGTCAGGCCTCGTCTCGAGTGGGGGCATGCACGTGCGCTTTCCTCCCGAGCTGCAGCAGTAGTGTCACGCTTCCTGTCACGTGGATCAAGGGATCTGTGGTTTCCCTCGAGGCTGTCCCTCGAGGCTTTCCCACGAGGCTTTCCCACAGGGCTGTGCCACGTGCCACCTTGGTGTGAGTCGATCCTCGGCGTGAAAGACGAGCCGGTGAAGGGGAAAGAGGTTCCTCTGGAATGGACTGAGACATCTGGGGGACTCTTGGAATGGTGGCATGACCCTGGAGTTCCTCTCGCCGTTCCTGTTGAGAGGGCCTCCTCTTGAGATGCGACGGGAACGCCGGGAACTCTTTCCCGACGAAGCAGGGAAAGGATCCCTCATCTCGAGCTACGAGGCGGAAACGGGGCTCCTCTGGATGTGGGCGGGACCCTCGTGTTTCCTCTCGAGTGGAGACGGGTATGTCGGGGAACTTCTTGATTTGCACCAAGGGTGTGAAGGACCCTTTCGACGTTCCAGAGGTGAGGTGTGATCAGCCTCGAGACGACTCAGCGGAAATGGGCCTCATCTCGCCTGGAGGGGAGAACCTCCTGGATTTTCTCGAGTTGCGGCAGGTCTTCTCGAGTTATGACGGGGACCTCAGGGACCCGCTCTGGTGGCCTCAGGAAAGGCCAGTCCCCATGCGAGTTGATAGGGGACCTCTCGGGATTCCTCTCCCGTCCATGCCGTGGCCTCAGTCCTTGTGTGGAGTCGGGGCCGGAACCTGAGGATTCCTCTCCAGTGTTGCCATGGATCTTGGGGTGCTTCTGAGTCTCCCCAGGGGAGTCAGGCCTCGTCTCGAGTGGGGGCATGCACGTGCGCTTTCCTCCCGAGCTGCAGCAGTAGTGTCACGCTTCCTGTCACGTGGATCAAGGGATCTGTGGCTTTCCCTCGAGGCTGTCTCTCGACGCTTTCATACGAGGCTTTCCCACAGGGCTGTGCCACGTGCCACCTTGGTGTGAGTCGATCCTCGGCGTGAAAGACGAGCCGGTGAACGGAAAAGAGGTTCCTCTGGAATGGACTGAGACATCTGGGGGACTCTTGGAATGGTGGCACGACCCTGGAGTTCCTCTCGCCGTTCCTTTTGAGAGGGCCTCCTCTTGAGATGCGACGGGAACGCCGGGAACTCTTTCCCGACGAAGCAGGGAAAGGATCCCTCATCTCGAGCTACGAGGCGGAAACGGGGCTCCTCTGGATGTGGGCGGGACCCTCGTGATTCCCCTCGAGTGGAGACGGGTATGTCGGGGAACTTCTTGATTTGCACAAAGGGTGTGAAGGAGCCTTTCGAAGTTCCAGAGGTGAGGTGTGATCAGCCTCGAGACGCCTCAGCGGAAATGGGCCTCATCTCGCCTGGAGGGCAGAACCTCCTGGATTTTCTCGAGTTGCGGCAGGTCTTCTCGAGTTACGACGGGGACCTCAGGGACCCGCTCTGGTGGCCTCAGGAAATGCCAGTCCCCATGCGAGTTGCTAGGGGACCTCTCGGGATTCCTCTCCCGTCCATGCCGGGACCTCAGTCCTTGTGTGGAGTCGGGGCCGGAACCTGAGGATTCCTCTCCAGTGTTGCCATGGATCTTGGGGTGCTTCTGAGTCTCCCCAGGGGAGTCAGGCCTCGTCTCGAGTGGGGGCATGCACGTGTGCTTTCCTCCCGAGCTGCAGCAGTAGTGTCACGCTTCCTGTCACGTGGATCAAGGGATCTGTGGCTTTCCCTCGAGGCTGTCCCTCGAGGCTTTCCCACGAGGCTTTCCCACAGGGCTGTGCCACGTGCCACCTTGGTGTGAGTCGATCCTCGGCGTGAAAGACGAGCCGGTGAAGGGAAAAGAGGTTCCTCTGGAATGGACTGAGACATCTGGGGGACTCTTGGAATGGTGGCACGACCCTGGAGTTCCTCTCGCCGTTCCTGTTGAGAGGGCCTCCTCTTGAGATGCGACGGGAACGCCGGGAACTCTTTCCCGACGAAGCAGGGAAAGGATCCCTCATCTCGAGCTACGAGGCGGAAACGGGGCTCCTCTGGATGTGGGCGGGACCCTCGTGATTCCTCTCGAGTGGAGACGGGTATGTCGGGGAACTTCTTGATTTGCACCAAGGGTGTGAAGGACCCTTTCGAAGTTCCAGAGGTGAGGTGTGATCAGCCTCGAGACGCCTCAGCGGAAATGGGCCTCATCTCTCCTGGAGGGGAGAACCTCCTGGATTTTCTCGAGTTGCGGCAGGTCTTCTCGAGTTACGACGGGGACCTCAGGGACCCGCTCTGGTGGCCTCAGGAAAGGCCAGTCCCCATGCAAGTTGCTCTGGGACCTCCCGGGATTCCTCTCCCGTCCATGCCGGGGCCTCAGTCCTTGTGTGGAGTCGGGGCCGGAACCTGAGGATTCCTCTCCAGTGTTGCCATGGATCTTGGGGTGCTTCTGAGTCTCCCCAGGGGAGTCAGGCCTCGTCTCGAGTGGGGGCATGCACGTGCGCTTTCCTCCCGAGCTGCAGCAGTAGTGTCACGCTTCCTGTCACGTGGATCAAGGGATCTGTGGCTTTCCCTCGAGGCTGTCCCTCGAGGCTTTCCCACGAGGCTTTCCCACAGGGCTGTGCCACGTGCCACCTTGGTGTGAGTCGATCCTCGGCGTGAAAGACGAGCCGGTGAAGGGAAAAGAGGTTCCTCTGGAATGGACTGAGACATCTGGGGGACTCTTGGAATGGTGGCACGACCCTGGAGTTCCTCTCGCCGTTCCTGTTGAGAGGGCCTCCTCTTGAGATGCGACGGGAACGCCGGGAACTCTTTCCCGACGAAGCAGGGAAAGGATCCCTCATCTCGAGCTACGAGGCGGAAACGGGGCTCCTCTGGATGTGGGCGGGACCCTCGTGTTTCCTCTCGAGTGGAGACGGGTATGTCGGGGAACTTCTTGATTTGCACCAAGGGTGTGAAGGACCCTTTCGACGTTCCAGAGGTGAGGTGTGATCAGCCTCGAGACGCCTCAGCGGAAATGGGCCTCATCTCGCCTGGAGGGGAGAACCTCCTGGATTTTCTCGAGTCGCGGCAGGTCTTCTCGAGTTACGACGGGGACCTCAGGGACCCGCCCTGGTGGCCTCAGGAAAGGCCAGTCCCCATGCGAGTTGCCAGGGGCCATCTCGGGATTCCTCTCCCGTCCATGCCGGTGCCGAAGACCTTGTGTGGAGTCGGGGCCGGAACCTGAGGATTCCTCTCCAGTGTTGCCATGGATCTTGGGGTGCTTCTGAGTCTCCCCAGGGGAGTCAGGCCTCGTCTCGAGTGGGGGCATGCACGTGCGCTTTCCTCCCGAGCTGCAGCATTAGTGTCACGCTTCCTGTCACGTGGATCAAGGGATCTGTGGTTTCCCTCGAGGCTGTCCCTCGAGGCTTTCCCACGAGGCTTTCCCACAGGGCTGTGCCACGTGCCACCTTGGTGTGAGTCGATCCTCGGCGTGAAAGACGAGCCGGTGAAGGGGAAAGAGGTTCCTCTGGAATGGACTGAGACATCTGGGGGACTCTTGGAATGGTGGCACGACCCTGGAGTTCCTCTCGCCGTTCCTGTTGAGAGGGCCTCCTCTTGAGATGCGACGGGAACGCCGGGAACTCTTTCCCGACGAAGCAGGGAAAGGATCCCTCATCTCGAGCTACGAGGCGGAAACGGGGCTCCTCTGGATGTGGGCGGGACCCTCGTGTTTCCTCTCGAGTGGAGACGGGTATGTCGGGGAACTTCTTGATTTGCACCAAGGGTGTGAAGGACCCTTTCGACGTTCCAGAGGTGAGGTGTGATCAGCCTCGAGACGCCTCAGCGGAAATGGGCCTCATCTCGCCTGGAGGGGAGAACCTCCTGGATTTTCTCGAGTTGCGGCAGGTCTTCTCGAGTTACGACGGGGACCTCAGGGACCCGCCCTGGTGGCCTCAGGAAAGGCCAGTCCCCATGCGAGTTGCCAGGGGCCATCTCGGGATTCCTCTCCCTTCCATGCCGGTGCCTAAGACCTTGTGTGGAGTCGGGGCCGGAACCTGAGGATTCCTCTCCAGTGTTGCCATGGATCTTGGGGTGCTTCTGAGTCTCCCCAGGGGAGTCAGGCCTCGTCTCGAGTGGGGGCATGCACGTGCGCTTTCCTCCCGAGCTGCAGCAGTAGTGTCACGCTTCCTGTCACGTGGATCAAGGGATCTGTGGTTTCCCTCGAGGCTGTCCCTCGAGGCGTTCCCACGAGGCTTTCCCACAGGGCTGTGCCACGTGCCACCTTGGTGTGAGTCGATCCTCGGCGTGAAAGACGAGTCGGTGAAGGGGAAAGAGGTTCCTCTGGAATGGACTGAGACATCTGGGGGACTCTTGGAATGGTGGCACGACCCTGGAGTTCCTCTCGCCGTTCCTGTTGAGAGGGCCTCCTCTTGAGATGCGACGGGAACGCCGGGAACTCTTTCCCGACGAAGCAGGGAAAGGATCCCTCATCTCGAGCTACGAGGCGGAAACGGGGCTCCTCTGGATGTGGGCGGGACCCTCGTGTTTCCTCTCGAGTGGAGACGGGTATGTCGGGGAACTTCTTGATTTGCACCAAGGGTGTGAAGGACCCTTTCGACGTTCCAGAGGTGAGGTGTGATCAGCCTCGAGACGCCTCAGCGGAAATGGGCCTCATCTCGCCTGGAGGGGAGAACCTCCTGGATTTTCTCGAGTTGCGGCAGGTCTTCTCGAGTTACGACGGGGACCTCAGGGACCCGCCCTGGTGGCCTCAGGAAAGGCCAGTCCCCATGCGAGTTGCCAGGGGCCATCTCGGGATTCCTCTCCCGTCCATGCCGGTGCCTAAGACCTTGTGTGGAGTCGGGGCCGGAACCTGAGGATTCCTCTCCAGTGTTGCCATGGATCTTGGGGTGCTTCTGAGTCTCCCCAGGGGAGTCAGGCCTCGTCTCGAGTGGGGGCATGCACGTGCGCTTTCCTCCCGAGCTGCAGCAGTAGTGTCACGCTTCCTGTCACGTGGATCAAGGGATCTGTGGCTTTCCCTCGAGGCTGTCCCTCGAGGCTTTCCCACGAGGCTTTCCCACAGGGCTGTGCCACGTGCCACCTTGGTGTGAGTCGATCCTCGGCGTGAAAGACGAGCCGGTGAAGGGAAAAGAGGTTCCTCTGGAATGGACTGAGACATCTGGGGGACTCTTGGAATGGTGGCACGACCCTGGAGTTCCTCTCGCCGTTCCTGTTGAGAGGGCCTCCTCTTGAGATGCGACGGGAACGCCGGGAACTCTTTCCCGACGAAGCAGGGAAAGGATCCCTCATCTCGAGCTACGAGGCGGAAACGGGGCTCCTCTGGATGTTGGCGGGACCCTCGTGATTCCCCTCGAGTGGAGACGGGTATGTCGGGGAACGTCTTGATTTGCACCAAGGGTGTGAAGGAGCCTTTCGAAGTTCCAGAGGTGAGGTGTGATCAGCCTCGAGACGCCTCAGCGGAAATGGGCCTCATCTCGCCTGGAGGGGAGAACCTCCTGGATTTTCTCGAGTTGCGGCAGGTCTTCTCGAGTTACGACGGGGACCTCAGGGACCCGCTCTGGTGGCCTCAGGAAAGGCCAGTCCCCATGCGAGTTGCTAGGGGACCTCTCGGGATTCCTCTCCCGTCCATGCCGGGGCCTCAGTCCTTGTGTGGAGTCGGGGCCGGAACCTGAGGATTCCTCTCCAGTGTTGCCATGGATCTTGGGGTGCTTCTGAGTCTCCCCAGGGGAGTCAGGCCTCGTCTCGAGTGGGGGCATGCACGTGCGCTTTCCTCCCGAGCTGCAGCAGTAGTGTCACGCTTCCTGTCACGTGGATCAAGGGATCTGTGGTTTCCCTCGAGGCTGTCCCTCGAGGCTTTCCCACGAGGCTTTCCCACAGGGCTGTGCCACGTGCCACCTTGGTGTGAGTCGATCCTCGGCGTGAAAGACGAGCCGGTGAAGGGGAAAGAGGTTCCTCTGGAATGGACTGAGACATCTGGGGGACTCTTGGAATGGTGGCATGACCCTGGAGTTCCTCTCGCCGTTCCTGTTGAGAGGGCCTCCTCTTGAGATGCGACGGGAACGCCGGGAACTCTTTCCCGACGAAGCAGGGAAAGGATCCCTCATCTCGAGCTACGAGGCGGAAACGGGGCTCCTCTGGATGTGGGCGGGACCCTCGTGTTTCCTCTCGAGTGGAGACGGGTATGTCGGGGAACTTCTTGATTTGCACCAAGGGTGTGAAGGACCCTTTCGACGTTCCAGAGGTGAGGTGTGATCAGCCTCGAGACGCCTCAGCGGAAATGGGCCTCATCTCGCCTGGAGGGGAGAACCTCCTGGATTTTCTCGAGTCGCGGCAGGTCTTCTCGAGTTACGACGGGGACCTCAGGGACCCGCCCTGGTGGCCTCAGGAAAGGCCAGTCCCCATGCGAGTTGCCAGGGGCCATCTCGGGATTCCTCTCCCGTCCATGCCGGTGCCGAAGACCTTGTGTGGAGTCGGGGCCGGAACCTGAGGATTCCTCTCCAGTGTTGCCATGGATCTTGGGGTGCTTCTGAGTCTCCCCAGGGGAGTCAGGCCTCGTCTCGAGTGGGGGCATGCACGTGCGCTTTCCTCCCGAGCTGCAGCATTAGTGTCACGCTTCCTGTCACGTGGATCAAGGGATCTGTGGTTTCCCTCGAGGCTGTCCCTCGAGGCTTTCCCACGAGGCTTTCCCACAGGGCTGTGCCACGTGCCACCTTGGTGTGAGTCGATCCTCGGCGTGAAAGACGAGCCGGTGAAGGGGAAAGAGGTTCCTCTGGAATGGACTGAGACATCTGGGGGACTCTTGGAATGGTGGCACGACCCTGGAGTTCCTCTCGCCGTTCCTGTTGAGAGGGCCTCCTCTTGAGATGCGACGGGAACGCCGGGAACTCTTTCCCGACGAAGCAGGGAAAGGATCCCTCATCTCGAGCTACGAGGCGGAAACGGGGCTCCTCTGGATGTGGGCGGGACCCTCGTGTTTCCTCTCGAGTGGAGACGGGTATGTCGGGGAACTTCTTGATTTGCACCAAGGGTGTGAAGGACCCTTTCGACGTTCCAGAGGTGAGGTGTGATCAGCCTCGAGACGCCTCAGCGGAAATGGGCCTCATCTCGCCTGGAGGGGAGAACCTCCTGGATTTTCTCGAGTTGCGGCAGGTCTTCTCGAGTTACGACGGGGACCTCAGGGACCCGCCCTGGTGGCCTCAGGAAAGGCCAGTCCCCATGCGAGTTGCCAGGGGCCATCTCGGGATTCCTCTCCCTTCCATGCCGGTGCCTAAGACCTTGTGTGGAGTCGGGGCCGGAACCTGAGGATTCCTCTCCAGTGTTGCCATGGATCTTGGGGTGCTTCTGAGTCTCCCCAGGGGAGTCAGGCCTCGTCTCGAGTGGGGGCATGCACGTGCGCTTTCCTCCCGAGCTGCAGCAGTAGTGTCACGCTTCCTGTCACGTGGATCAAGGGATCTGTGGTTTCCCTCGAGGCTGTCCCTCGAGGCGTTCCCACGAGGCTTTCCCACAGGGCTGTGCCACGTGCCACCTTGGTGTGAGTCGATCCTCGGCGTGAAAGACGAGTCGGTGAAGGGGAAAGAGGTTCCTCTGGAATGGACTGAGACATCTGGGGGACTCTTGGAATGGTGGCACGACCCTGGAGTTCCTCTCGCCGTTCCTGTTGAGAGGGCCTCCTCTTGAGATGCGACGGGAACGCCGGGAACTCTTTCCCGACGAAGCAGGGAAAGGATCCCTCATCTCGAGCTACGAGGCGGAAACGGGGCTCCTCTGGATGTGGGCGGGACCCTCGTGTTTCCTCTCGAGTGGAGACGGGTATGTCGGGGAACTTCTTGATTTGCACCAAGGGTGTGAAGGACCCTTTCGACGTTCCAGAGGTGAGGTGTGATCAGCCTCGAGACGCCTCAGCGGAAATGGGCCTCATCTCGCCTGGAGGGGAGAACCTCCTGGATTTTCTCGAGTTGCGGCAGGTCTTCTCGAGTTACGACGGGGACCTCAGGGACCCGCCCTGGTGGCCTCAGGAAAGGCCAGTCCCCATGCGAGTTGCCAGGGGCCATCTCGGGATTCCTCTCCCGTCCATGCCGGTGCCTAAGACCTTGTGTGGAGTCGGGGCCGGAACCTGAGGATTCCTCTCCAGTGTTGCCATGGATCTTGGGGTGCTTCTGAGTCTCCCCAGGGGAGTCAGGCCTCGTCTCGAGTGGGGGCATGCACGTGCGCTTTCCTCCCGAGCTGCAGCAGTAGTGTCACGCTTCCTGTCACGTGGATCAAGGGATCTGTGGTTTCCCTCGGGGCTGTCCCTCGAGGCTTTCCCACGAGGCTTTCCCACAGGGCTGTGCCACGTGCCACCTTGGTGTGAGTCGATCCTCGGCGTGAAAGACGAGCCGGTGAAGGGCAAAGAGGTTCCTCTGGAATGGACTGAGACATCTGGGGGACTCTTGGAATGGTGGCACGACCCTGGAGTTCCTCTCGCCGTTCCTGTTGAGAGGGCCTCCTCTTGAGATGCGACGGGAACGCCGGGAACTCTTTCCCGACGAAGCAGGGAAAGGATCCCTCATCTCGAGCTACGAGGCGGAAACGGGGCTCCTCTGGATGTGGGCGGGACCCTCGTGTTTCCTCTCGAGTGGAGACGGGTATGTCGGGGAACTTCTTGATTTGCACCAAGGGTGTGAAGGACCCTTTCGACGTTCCAGAGGTGAGGTGTGATCAGCCTCGAGACGCCTCAGCGGAAATGGGCCTCATCTCGCCTGGAGGGGAGAACCTCCTGGATTTTCTCGAGTTGCGGCAGGTCTTCTCGAGTTACGACGGGGACCTCAGGGACCCGCTCTGGTGGCCTCAGGAAAGGCCAGTCCCCATGCGAGTTGCCAGGGGCCATCTCGGGATTCCTCTCCCGTCCATGCCGGTGCCGAAGACCTTGTGTGGAGTCGGGGCCGGAACCTGAGGATTCCTCTCCAGTGTTGCCATGGATCTTGGGGTGCTTCTGAGTCTCCCCAGGGGAGTCAGGCCTCGTCTCGAGTGGGGGCATGCACGTGCGCTTTCCTCCCGAGCTGCAGCAGTAGTGTCACGCTTCCTGTCACGTGGATCAAGGGATCTGTGGTTTCCCTCGAGGCTGTCCCTCGAGGCTTTCCCACGAGGCTTTCCCACAGGGCTGTGCCACGTGCCACCTTGGTGTGAGTCGATCCTCGGCGTGAAAGACGAGCCGGTGAAGGGGAAAGAGGTTCCTCTGGAATGGACTGAGACATCTGGGGGACTCTTGGAATGGTGGCATGACCCTGGAGTTCCTCTCGCCGTTCCTGTTGAGAGGGCCTCCTCTTGAGATGCGACGGGAACGCCGGGAACTCTTTCCCGACGAAGCAGGGAAAGGATCCCTCATCTCGAGCTACGAGGCGGAAACGGGGCTCCTCTGGATGTGGGCGGGACCCTCGTGTTTCCTCTCGAGTGGAGACGGGTATGTCGGGGAACTTCTTGATTTGCACCAAGGGTGTGAAGGACCCTTTCGACGTTCCAGAGGTGAGGTGTGATCAGCCTCGAGACGCCTCAGCGGAAATGGGCCTCATCTCGCCTGGAGGGGAGAACCTCCTGGATTTTCTCGAGTCGCGGCAGGTCTTCTCGAGTTACGATGGGGACCTCAGGGACCCGCCCTGGTGGCCTCAGGAAAGGCCAGTCCCCATGCGAGTTGCCAGGGGCCATCTCGGGATTCCTCTCCCGTCCATGCCGGTGCCGAAGACCTTGTGTGGAGTCGGGGCCGGAACCTGAGGATTCCTCTCCAGTGTTGCCATGGATCTTGGGGTGCTTCTGAGTCTCCCCAGGGGAGTCAGGCCTCGTCTCGAGTGGGGGCATGCACGTGCGCTTTCCTCCCGAGCTGCAGCATTAGTGTCACGCTTCCTGTCACGTGGATCAAGGGATCTGTGGTTTCCCTCGAGGCTGTCCCTCGAGGCTTTCCCACGAGGCTTTCCCACAGGGCTGTGCCACGTGCCACCTTGGTGTGAGTCGATCCTCGGCGTGAAAGACGAGCCGGTGAAGGGGAAAGAGGTTCCTCTGGAATGGACTGAGACATCTGGGGGACTCTTGGAATGGTGGCACGACCCTGGAGTTCCTCTCGCCGTTCCTGTTGAGAGGGCCTCCTCTTGAGATGCGACGGGAACGCCGGGAACTCTTTCCCGACGAAGCAGGGAAAGGATCCCTCATCTCGAGCTACGAGGCGGAAACGGGGCTCCTCTGGATGTGGGCGGGACCCTCGTGTTTCCTCTCGAGTGGAGACGGGTATGTCGGGGAACTTCTTGATTTGCACCAAGGGTGTGAAGGACCCTTTCGACGTTCCAGAGGTGAGGTGTGATCAGCCTCGAGACGCCTCAGCGGAAATGGGCCTCATCTCGCCTGGAGGGGAGAACCTCCTGGATTTTCTCGAGTTGCGGCAGGTCTTCTCGAGTTACGACGGGGACCTCAGGGACCCGCCCTGGTGGCCTCAGGAAAGGCCAGTCCCCATGCGAGTTGCCAGGGGCCATCTCGGGATTCCTCTCCCTTCCATGCCGGTGCCTAAGACCTTGTGTGGAGTCGGGGCCGGAACCTGAGGATTCCTCTCCAGTGTTGCCATGGATCTTGGGGTGCTTCTGAGTCTCCCCAGGGGAGTCAGGCCTCGTCTCGAGTGGGGGCATGCACGTGCGCTTTCCTCCCGAGCTGCAGCAGTAGTGTCACGCTTCCTGTCACGTGGATCAAGGGATCTGTGGTTTCCCTCGAGGCTGTCCCTCGAGGCGTTCCCACGAGGCTTTCCCACAGGGCTGTGCCACGTGCCACCTTGGTGTGAGTCGATCCTCGGCGTGAAAGACGAGTCGGTGAAGGGGAAAGAGGTTCCTCTGGAATGGACTGAGACATCTGGGGGACTCTTGGAATGGTGGCACGACCCTGGAGTTCCTCTCGCCGTTCCTGTTGAGAGGGCCTCCTCTTGAGATGCGACGGGAACGCCGGGAACTCTTTCCCGACGAAGCAGGGAAAGGATCCCTCATCTCGAGCTACGAGGCGGAAACGGGGCTCCTCTGGATGTGGGCGGGACCCTCGTGTTTCCTCTCGAGTGGAGACGGGTATGTCGGGGAACTTCTTGATTTGCACCAAGGGTGTGAAGGACCCTTTCGACGTTCCAGAGGTGAGGTGTGATCAGCCTCGAGACGCCTCAGCGGAAATGGGCCTCATCTCGCCTGGAGGGGAGAACCTCCTGGATTTTCTCGAGTTGCGGCAGGTCTTCTCGAGTTACGACGGGGACCTCAGGGACCCGCCCTGGTGGCCTCAGGAAAGGCCAGTCCCCATGCGAGTTGCCAGGGGCCATCTCGGGATTCCTCTCCCTTCCATGCCGGTGCCTAAGACCTTGTGTGGAGTCGGGGCCGGAACCTGAGGATTCCTCTCCAGTGTTGCCATGGATCTTGGGGTGCTTCTGAGTCTCCCCAGGGGAGTCAGGCCTCGTCTCGAGTGGGGGCATGCACGTGCGCTTTCCTCCCGAGCTGCAGCAGTAGTGTCACGCTTCCTGTCACGTGGATCAAGGGATCTGTGGTTTCCCTCGAGGCTGTCCCTCGAGGCGTTCCCACGAGGCTTTCCCACAGGGCTGTGCCACGTGCCACCTTGGTGTGAGTCGATCCTCGGCATGAAAGACGAGTCGGTGAAGGGGAAAGAGGTTCCTCTGGAATGGACTGAGACATCTGGGGGACTCTTGGAATGGTGGCACGACCCTGGAGTTCCTCTCGCCGTTCCTGTTGAGAGGGCCTCCTCTTGAGATGCGACGGGAACGCCGGGAACTCTTTCCCGACGAAGCAGGGAAAGGATCCCTCATCTCGAGCTACGAGGCGGAAACGGGGCTCCTCTGGATGTGGGCGGGACCCTCGTGTTTCCTCTCGAGTGGAGACGGGTATGTCGGGGAACTTCTTGATTTGCACCAAGGGTGTGAAGGACCCTTTCGACGTTCCAGAGGTGAGGTGTGATCAGCCTCGAGACGCCTCAGCGGAAATGGGCCTCATCTCGCCTGGAGGGGAGAACCTCCTGGATTTTCTCGAGTTGCGGCAGGTCTTCTCGAGTTACGACGGGGACCTCAGGGACCCGCCCTGGTGGCCTCAGGAAAGGCCAGTCCCCATGCGAGTTGCCAGGGGCCATCTCGGGATTCCTCTCCCGTCCATGCCGGTGCCTAAGACCTTGTGTGGAGTCGGGGCCGGAACCTGAGGATTCCTCTCCAGTGTTGCCATGGATCTTGGGGTGCTTCTGAGTCTCCCCAGGGGAGTCAGGCCTCGTCTCGAGTGGGGGCATGCACGTGCGCTTTCCTCCCGAGCTGCAGCAGTAGTGTCACGCTTCCTGTCACGTGGATCAAGGGATCTGTGGTTTCCCTCGAGGCTGTCCCTCGAGGCTTTCCCACGAGGCTTTCCCACAGGGCTGTGCCACGTGCCACCTTGGTGTGAGTCGATCCTCGGCGTGAAAGACGAGCCGGTGAAGGGGAAAGAGGTTCCTCTGGAATGGACTGAGACATCTGGGGGACTCTTGGAATGGTGGCACGACCCTGGAGTTCCTCTCGCCGTTCCTGTTGAGAGGGCCTCCTCTTGAGATGCGACGGGAACGCCGGGAACTCTTTCCCGACGAAGCAGGGAAAGGATCCCTCATCTCGAGCTACGAGGCGGAAACGGGGCTCCTCTGGATGTGGGCGGGACCCTCGTGTTTCCTCTCGAGTGGAGACGGGTATGTCGGGGAACTTCTTGATTTGCACCAAGGGTGTGAAGGACCCTTTCGACGTTCCAGAGGTGAGGTGTGATCAGCCTCGAGACGCCTCAGCGGAAATGGGCCTCATCTCGCCTGGAGGGGAGAACTTCCTGGATTTTCTCGAGTTGCGGCAGGTCTTCTCGAGTTACGACGGGGACCTCAGGGACCCGCCCTGGTGGCCTCAGGAAAGGCCAGTCCCCATGCGAGTTGCCAGGGGCCATCTCGGGATTCCTCTCCCGTCCATGCCGGTGCCTAAGACCTTGTGTGGAGTCGGGGCCGGAACCTGAGGATTCCTCTCCAGTGTTGCCATGGATCTTGGGGTGCTTCTGAGTCTCCCCAGGGGAGTCAGGCCTCGTCTCGAGTGGGGGCATGCACGTGCGCTTTCCTCCCGAGCTGCAGCAGTAGTGTCACGCTTCCTGTCACGTGGATCAAGGGATCTGTGGTTTCCCTCGAGGCTGTCCCTCGAGGCTTTCCCACGAGGCTTTCCCACAGGGCTGTGCCACGTGCCACCTTGGTGTGAGTCGATCCTCGGCGTGAAAGACGAGCCGGTGAAGGGGAAAGAGGTTCCTCTGGAATGGACTGAGACATCTGGGGGACTCTTGGAATGGTGGCACGACCCTGGAGTTCCTCTCGCCGTTCCTGTTGAGAGGGCCTCCTCTTGAGATGCGACGGGAACGCCGGGAACTCTTTCCCGACGAAGCAGGGAAAGGATCCCTCATCTCGAGCTACGAGGCGGAAACGGGGCTCCTCTGGATGTGGGCGGGACCCTCGTGTTTCCTCTCGAGTGGAGACGGGTATGTCGGGGAACTTCTTGATTTGCACCAAGGGTGTGAAGGACCCTTTCGACGTTCCAGAGGTGAGGTGTGATCAGCCTCGAGACGCCTCAGCGGAAATGGGCCTCATCTCGCCTGGAGGGGAGAACCTCCTGGATTTTCTCGAGTTGCGGCAGGTCTTCTCGAGTTACGACGGGGACCTCAGGGACCCGCCCTGGTGGCCTCAGGAAAGGCCAGTCCCCATGCGAGTTGCCAGGGGCCATCTCGGGATTCCTCTCCCGTCCATGCCGGTGCCTAAGACCTTGTGTGGAGTCGGGGCCGGAACCTGAGGATTCCTCTCCAGTGTTGCCATGGATCTTGGGGTGCTTCTGAGTCTCCCCAGGGGAGTCAGGCCTCGTCTCGAGTGGGGGCATGCACGTGCGCTTTCCTCCCGAGCTGCAGCAGTAGTGTCACGCTTCCTGTCACGTGGATCAAGGGATCTGTGGTTTCCCTCGAGGCTGTCCCTCGAGGCTTTCCCACGAGGCTTTCCCACAGGGCTGTGCCACGTGCCACCTTGGTGTGAGTCGATCCTCGGCGTGAAAGACGAGCCGGTGAAGGGGAAAGAGGTTCCTCTGGAATGGACTGAGACATCTGGGGGACTCTTGGAATGGTGGCACGACCCTGGAGTTCCTCTCGCCGTTCCTGTTGAGAGGGCCTCCTCTTGAGATGCGACGGGAACGCCGGGAACTCTTTCCCGACGAAGCAGGGAAAGGATCCCTCATCTCGAGCTACGAGGCGGAAACGGGGCTCCTCTGGATGTGGGCGGGACCCTCGTGTTTCCTCTCGAGTGGAGACGGGTATGTCGGGGAACTTCTTGATTTGCACCAAGGGTGTGAAGGACCCTTTCGACGTTCCAGAGGTGAGGTGTGATCAGCCTCGAGACGCCTCAGCGGAAATGGGCCTCATCTCGCCTGGAAGGGAGAACCTCCTGGATTTTCTCGAGTTGCGGCAGGTCTTCTCGAGTTACGACGGGGACCTCAGGGACCCGCCCTGGTGGCCTCAGGAAAGGCCAGTCCCCATGCGAGTTGCCAGGGGCCATCTCGGGATTCCTCTGCCGTCCATGCCGGTGCCTAAGACCTTGTGTGGAGTCGGGGCCGGAACCTGAGGATTCCTCTCCAGTGTTGCCATGGATCTTGGGGTGCTTCTGAGTCTCCCCAGGGGAGTCAGGCCTCGTCTCGAGTGGGGGCATGCACGTGCGCTTTCCTCCCGAGCTGCAGCAGTAGTGTCACGCTTCCTGTCACGTGGATCAAGGGATCTGTGGTTTCCCTCAAGGCTGTCCCTCGAGGCTTTCCCACGAGGCTTTCCCACAGGGCTGTGCCACGTGCCACCTTGGTGTGAGTCGATCCTCGGCGTGAAAGATGAGCCGGTGAAGGGGAAAGAGGTTCCTCTGGAATGGACTGAGACATCTGGGGGACTCTTGGAATGGTGGCACGACCCTGGAGTTCCTCTCGCCATTCCTGTTGAGAGGGCCTCCTCTTGAGATGCGACGGGAACGCCGGGAACTCTTTCCCGACGAAGCAGGGAAAGGATCCCTCATCTCGAGCTACGAGGCGGAAACGGGGCTCCTCTGGATGTGGGCGGGAACCTCGTGTTTCCTCTCGAGTGGAGACGGGTATGTCGGGGAACTTCTTGATTTGCACCAAGGGTGTGAAGGACCCTTTCGACGTTCCAGAGGTGAGGTGTGATCAGCCTCGAGACGCCTCAGCGGAAATGGGCCTCATCTCGCCTGGAGGGGAGAACCTCCTGGATTTTCTCGAGTTGCGGCAGGTCTTCTCGAGTTACGACGGGGACCTCAGGGACCCGCCCTGGTGGCCTCAGGAAAGGCCAGTCCCCATGCGAGTTGCCAGGGGCCATCTCGGGATTCCTCTCCCGTCCATGCCTGTGCCTAAGACCTTGTGTGGAGTCGGGGCCGGAACCTGAGGATTCCTCTCCAGTGTTGCCATGGATCTTGGGGTGCTTCTGAGTCTCCCCAGGGGACTCAGGCCTCGTCTCGAGTGGGGGCATGCACGTGCGCTTTCCTCCCGAGCTGCAGCAGTAGTGTCACGCTTCCTGTCACGTGGATCAAGGGATCTGTGGTTTCCCTCGAGGCTGTCCCTCGAGGCTTTCCCACGAGGCTTTCCCACAGGGCTGTGCCACGTGCCACCTTGGTGTGAGTCGATCCTCGGCGTGAAAGACGAGCCGGTGAAGGGGAAAGAGGTTCCTCTGGAATGGACTGAGACATCTGGGGGACTCTTGGAATGGTGGCACGACCCTGGAGTTCCTCTCGCCGTTCCTGTTGAGAGGGCCTCCTCTTGAGATGCGACGGGAACGCCGGGAACTCTTTCCCGACGAAGCAGGGAAAGGATCCCTCATCTCGAGCTACGAGGCGGAAACGGGGCTCCTCTGGATGTGGGCGGGACCCTCGTGTTTCCTCTCGAGTGGAGACGGGTATGTCGGGGAACTTCTTGATTTGCACCAAGGGTGTGAAGGACCCTTTCGACGTTCCAGAGGTGAGGTGTGATCAGCCTCGAGACGCCTCAGCGGAAATGGGCCTCATCTCGCCTGGAGGGGAGAACCTCCTGGATTTTCTCGAGTTGCGGCAGGTCTTCTCGAGTTACGACGGGGACCTCAGGGACCCGCCCTGGTGGCCTCAGGAAAGGCCAGTCCCCATGCGAGTTGCCAGGGGCCATCTCGGGATTCCTCTCCCGTCCATGCCGGTGCCTAAGACCTTGTGTGGAGTCGGGGCCGGAACCTGAGGATTCCTCTCCAGTGTTGCCATGGATCTTGGGGTGCTTCTGAGTCTCCCCAGGGGAGTCAGGCCTCGTCTCGAGTGGGGGCATGCACGTGCGCTTTCCTCCCGAGCTGCAGCAGTAGTGTCACGCTTCCTGTCACGTGGATCAAGGGATCTGTGGTTTCCCTCGAGGCTGTCCCTCGAGGCGTTCCCACGAGGCTTTCCCACAGGGCTGTGCCACGTGCCACCTTGGTGTGAGTCGATCCTCGGCGTGAAAGACGAGCCGGTGAAGGGGAAAGAGGTTCCTCTGGAATGGACTGAGACATCTGGGGGACTCTTGGAATGGTGGCACGACCCTGGAGTTCCTCTCGCCGTTCCTGTTGAGAGGGCCTCCTCTTGAGATGCGACGGGAACGCCGGGAACTCTTTCCCGACGAAGCAGGGAAAGGATCCCTCATCTCGAGCTACGAGGCGGAAACGGGGCTCCTCTGGATGTGGGCGGGACCGTCGTGTTTCCTCTCGAGTGGAGACGGGTATGTCGGGGAACTTCTTGATTTGCACCAAGGGTGTGAAGGACCCTTTCGACGTTCCAGAGGTGAGGTGTGATCAGCCTCGAGACGCCTCAGCGGAAATGGGCCTCATCTCGCCTGGAGGGGAGAACCTCCTGGATTTTCTCGAGTTGCGGCAGGTCTTCTCGAGTTACGACGGGGACCTCAGGGACCCGCCCTGGTGGCCTCAGGAAAGGCCAGTCCCCATGCGAGTTGCCAGGGGCCATCTCGGGATTCCTCTCCCGTCCATGCCGGTGCCTAAGACCTTGTGTGGAGTCGGGGCCGGAACCTGAGGATTCCTCTCCAGTGTTGCCATGGATCTTGGGGTGCTTCTGAGTCTCCCCAGGGGAGTCAGGCCTCGTCTCGAGTGGGGGCATGCACGTGCGCTTTCCTCCCGAGCTGCAGCAGTAGTGTCACGCTTCCTGTCACGTGGATCAAGGGATCTGTGGTTTCCCTCGGGGCTGTCCCTCGAGGCTTTCCCACGAGGCTTTCCCACAGGGCTGTGCCACGTGCCACCTTGGTGTGAGTCGATCCTCGGCGTGAAAGACGAGCCGGTGAAGGGGAAAGAGGTTCCTCTGGAATGGACTGAGACATCTGGGGGACTCTTGGAATGGTGGCACGACCCTGGAGTTCCTCTCGCCGTTCCTGTTGAGAGGGCCTCCTCTTGAGATGCGACGGGAACGCCGGGAACTCTTTCCCGACGAAGCAGGGAAAGGATCCCTCATCTCGAGCTACGAGGCGGAAACGGGGCTCCTCTGGATGAGGGCGGGACCCTCGTGTTTCCTCTCGAGTGGAGACGGGTATGTCGGGGAACTTCTTGATTTGCACCAAGGGTGTGAAGGACCCTTTCGACGTTCCAGAGGTGAGGTGTGATCAGCCTCGAGACGCCTCAGCGGAAATGGGCCTCATCTCGCCTGGAGGGGAGAACCTCCTGGATTTTCTCGAGTTGCGGCAGGTCTTCTCGAGTTACGACGGGGACCTCAGGGACCCGCCCTGGTGGCCTCAGGAAAGGCCAGTCCCCATGCGAGTTGCCAGGGGCCATCTCGGGATTCCTCTCCCGTCCATGCCGGTGCCTAAGACCTTGTGTGGAGTCGGGGCCGGAACCTGAGGATTCCTCTCCAGTGTTGCCATGGATCTTGGGGTGCTTCTGAGTCTCCCCAGGGGAGTCAGGCCTCGTCTCGAGTGGGGGCATGCACGTGCCCTTTCCTCCCGAGCTGCAGCAGTAGTGTCACGCTTCCTGTCACGTGGATCAATGGATCTGTGGTTTCCCTCGAGGCTGTCCCTCGAGGCTTTCCCACGAGGCTTTCCCACAGGGCTGTGCCACGTGCCACCTTGGTGTGAGTCGATCCTCGGCGTGAAAGACGAGCCGGTGAAGGGGAAAGAGGTTCCTCTGGAATGGACTGAGACATCTGGGGGACTCTTGGAATGGTGGCACGACCCTGGAGTTCCTCTCGCCGTTCCTGTTGAGAGGGCCTCCTCTTGAGATGCGACGGGAACGCCGGGAACTCTTTCCCGACGAAGCAGGGAAAGGATCCCTCATCTCGAGCTACGAGGCGGAAACGGGGCTCCTCTGGATGTGGGCGGGACCGTCGTGTTTCCTCTCGAGTGGAGACGGGTATGTCGGGGAACTTCTTGATTTGCACCAAGGGTGTGAAGGACCCTTTCGACGTTCCAGAGGTGAGGTGTGATCAGCCTCGAGACGCCTCAGCGGAAATGGGCCTCATCTCGCCTGGAGGGGAGAACCTCCTGGATTTTCTCGAGTTGCGGCAGGTCTTCTCGAGTTACGACGGGGACCTCAGGGACCCGCCCTGGTGGCCTCAGGAAAGGCCAGTCCCCATGCGAGTTGCCAGGGGCCATCTCGGGATTCCTCTCCCGTCCATGCCGGTGCCTAAGACCTTGTGTGGAGTCGGGGCCGGAACCTGAGGATTCCTCTCCAGTGTTGCCATGGATCTTGGGGTGCTTCTGAGTCTCCCCAGGGGAGTCAGGCCTCGTCTCGAGTGGGGGCATGCACGTGCGCTTTCCTCCCGAGCTGCAGCAGTAGTGTCACGCTTCCTGTCACGTGGATCAAGGGATCTGTGGTTTCCCTCGGGGCTGTCCCTCGAGGCTTTCCCACGAGGCTTTCCCACAGGGCTGTGCCACGTGCCACCTTGGTGTGAGTCGATCCTCGGCGTGAAAGACGAGCCGGTGAAGGGGAAAGAGGTTCCTCTGGAATGGACTGAGACATCTGGGGGACTCTTGGAATGGTGGCACGACCCTGGAGTTCCTCTCGCCGTTCCTGTTGAGAGGGCCTCCTCTTGAGATGCGACGGGAACGCCGGGAACTCTTTCCCGACGAAGCAGGGAAAGGATCCCTCATCTCGAGCTACGAGGCGGAAACGGGGCTCCTCTGGATGAGGGCGGGACCCTCGTGTTTCCTCTCGAGTGGAGACGGGTATGTCGGGGAACTTCTTGATTTGCACCAAGGGTGTGAAGGACCCTTTCGGCGTTCCAGAGGTGAGGTGTGATCAGCCTCGAGACGCCTCAGCGGAAATGGGCCTCATCTCGCCTGGAGGGGAGAACCTCCTGGATTTTCTCGAGTTGCGGCAGGTCTTCTCGAGTTACGACGGGGACCTCAGGGACCCGCCCTGGTGGCCTCAGGAAAGGCCAGTCCCCATGCGAGTTGCCAGGGGCCATCTCGGGATTCCTCTCCCGTCCATGCCGGCGCCTAAGACCTTGTGTGGAGTCGGGGCCGGAACCTGAGGATTCCTCTCCAGTGTTGCCATGGATCTTGGGGTGCTTCTGAGTCTCCCCAGGGGAGTCAGGCCTCGTCTCGAGTGGGGGCATGCACGTGCCCTTTCCTCCCGAGCTGCAGCAGTAGTGTCACGCTTCCTGTCACGTGGATCAAGGGATCTGTGGTTTCCCTCGAGGCTGTCCCTCGAGGCTTTCCCACGAGGCTTTCCCACAGGGCTGTGCCACGTGCCACCTTGGTGTGAGTCGATCCTCGGCGTGAAAGACGAGCCGGTGAAGGGGAAAGAGGTTCCTCTGGAATGGACTGAGACATCTGGGGGACTCTTGGAATGGTGGCACGACCCTGGAGTTCCTCTCGCCGTTCCTGTTGAGAGGGCCTCCTCTTGAGATGCGACGGGAACGCCGGGAACTCTTTCCCGACGAAGCAGGGAAAGGATCCCTCATCTCGAGCTACGAGGCGGAAACGGGGCTCCTCTGGATGTGGGCGGGACCCTCGTGTTTCCTCTCGAGTGGAGACGGGTATGTCGGGGAACTTCTTGATTTGCACCAAGGGTGTGAAGGACCCTTTCGACGTTCCAGAGGTGAGGTGTGATCAGCCTCGAGACGCCTCAGCGGAAATGGGCCTCATCTCGCCTGGAGGGGAGAACCTCCTGGATTTTCTCGAGTTGCGGCAGGTCTTCTCGAGTTACGACGGGGACCTCAGGGACCCGCCCTGGTGGCCTCAGGAAAGGCCAGTCCCCATGCGAGTTGCCAGGGGCCATCTCGGGATTCCTCTCCCGTCCATGCCGGTGCCTAAGACCTTGTGTGGAGTCGGGGCCGGAACCTGAGGATTCCTCTCCAGTGTTGCCATGGATCTTGGGGTGCTTCTGAGTCTCCCCAGGGGAGTCAGGCCTCGTCTCGAGTGGGGGCATGCACGTGCGCTTTCCTCCCGAGCTGCAGCAGTAGTGTCACGCTTCCTGTCACGTGGATCAAGGGATCTGTGGTTTCCCTCGAGGCTGTCCCTCGAGGCGTTCCCACGAGGCTTTCCCACAGGGCTGTGCCACGTGCCACCTTGGTGTGAGTCGATCCTCGGCGTGAAAGACGAGCCGGTGAAGGGGAAAGAGGTTCCTCTGGAATGGACTGAGACATCTGGGGGACTCTTGGAATGGTGGCACGACCCTGGAGTTCCTCTCGCCGTTCCTGTTGAGAGGGCCTCCTCTTGAGATGCGACGGGAACGCCGGGAACTCTTTCCCGACGAAGCAGGGAAAGGATCCCTCATCTCGAGCTACGAGGCGGAAACGGGGCTCCTCTGGATGTGGGCGGGACCGTCGTGTTTCCTCTCGAGTGGAGACGGGTATGTCGGGGAACTTCTTGATTTGCACCAAGGGTGTGAAGGACCCTTTCGACGTTCCAGAGGTGAGGTGTGATCAGCCTCGAGACGCCTCAGCGGAAATGGGCCTCATCTCGCCTGGAGGGGAGAACCTCCTGGATTTTCTCGAGTTGCGGCAGGTCTTCTCGAGTTACGACGGGGACCTCAGGGACCCGCCCTGGTGGCCTCAGGAAAGGCCAGTCCCCATGCGAGTTGCCAGGGGCCATCTCGGGATTCCTCTCCTGTCCATGCCGGTGCCTAAGACCTTGTGTGGAGTCGGGGCCGGAACCTGAGGATTCCTCTCCAGTGTTGCCATGGATCTTGGGGTGCTTCTGAGTCTCCCCAGGGGAGTCAGGCCTCGTCTCGAGTGGGGGCATGCACGTGCGCTTTCCTCCCGAGCTGCAGCAGTAGTGTCACGCTTCCTGTCACGTGGATCAAGGGATCTGTGGTTTCCCTCGGGGCTGTCCCTCGAGGCTTTCCCACGAGGCTTTCCCACAGGGCTGTGCCACGTGCCACCTTGGTGTGAGTCGATCCTCGGCGTGAAAGACGAGCCGGTGAAGGGGAAAGAGGTTCCTCTGGAATGGACTGAGACATCTGGGGGACTCTTGGAATGGTGGCACGACCCTGGAGTTCCTCTCGCCGTTCCTGTTGAGAGGGCCTCCTCTTGAGATGCGACGGGAACGCCGGGAACTCTTTCCCGACGAAGCAGGGAAAGGATCCCTCATCTCGAGCTACGAGGCGGAAACGGGGCTCCTCTGGATGAGGGCGGGACCCTCGTGTTTCCTCTCGAGTGGAGACGGGTATGTCGGGGAACTTCTTGATTTGCACCAAGGGTGTGAAGGACCCTTTCGACGTTCCAGAGGTGAGGTGTGATCAGCCTCGAGACGCCTCAGCGGAAATGGGCCTCATCTCGCCTGGAGGGGAGAACCTCCTGGATTTTCTCGAGTTGCGGCAGGTCTTCTCGAGTTACGACGGGGACCTCAGGGACCCGCCCTGGTGGCCTCAGGAAAGGCCAGTCCCCATGCGAGTTGCCAGGGGCCATCTCGGGATTCCTCTCCCGTCCATGCCGGTGCCTAAGACCTTGTGTGGAGTCGGGGCCGGAACCTGAGGATTCCTCTCCAGTGTTGCCATGGATCTTGGGGTGCTTCTGAGTCTCCCCAGGGGAGTCAGGCCTCGTCTCGAGTGGGGGCATGCACGTGCCCTTTCCTCCCGAGCTGCAGCAGTAGTGTCACGCTTCCTGTCACGTGGATCAATGGATCTGTGGTTTCCCTCGAGGCTGTCCCTCGAGGCTTTCCCACGAGGCTTTCCCACAGGGCTGTGCCACGTGCCACCTTGGTGTGAGTCGATCCTCGGCGTGAAAGACGAGCCGGTGAAGCGGAAAGAGGTTCCTCTGGAATGGACTGAGACATCTGGGGGACTCTTGGAATGGTGGCACGACCCTGGAGTTCCTCTCGCCGTTCCTGTTGAGAGGGCCTCCTCTTGAGATGCGACGGGAACGCCGGGAACTCTTTCCCGACGAAGCAGGGAAAGGATCCCTCATCTCGAGCTACGAGGCGGAAACGGGGCTCCTCTGGATGTGGGCGGGACCGTCGTGTTTCCTCTCGAGTGGAGACGGGTATGTCGGGGAACTTCTTGATTTGCACCAAGGGTGTGAAGGACCCTTTCGACGTTCCAGAGGTGAGGTGTGATCAGCCTCGAGACGCCTCAGCGGAAATGGGCCTCATCTCGCCTGGAGGGGAGAACCTCCTGGATTTTCTCGAGTTGCGGCAGGTCTTCTCGAGTTACGACGGGGACCTCAGGGACCCGCCCTGGTGGCCTCAGGAAAGGCCAGTCCCCATGCGAGTTGCCAGGGGCCATCTCGGGATTCCTCTCCCGTCCATGCCGGTGCCTAAGACCTTGTGTGGAGTCGGGGCCGGAACCTGAGGATTCCTCTCCAGTGTTGCCATGGATCTTGGGGTGCTTCTGAGTCTCCCCAGGGGAGTCAGGCCTCGTCTCGAGTGGGGGCATGCACGTGCGCTTTCCTCCCGAGCTGCAGCAGTAGTGTCACGCTTCCTGTCACGTGGATCAAGGGATCTGTGGTTTCCCTCGGTGCTGTCCCTCGAGGCTTTCCCACGAGGCTTTCCCACAGGGCTGTGCCACGTGCCACCTTGGTGTGAGTCGATCCTCGGCGTGAAAGACGAGCCGGTGAAGGGGAAAGAGGTTCCTCTGGAATGGACTGAGACATCTGGGGGACTCTTGGAATGGTGGCACGACCCTGGAGTTCCTCTCGCCGTTCCTGTTGAGAGGGCCTCCTCTTGAGATGCGACGGGAACGCCGGGAACTCTTTCCCGACGAAGCAGGGAAAGGATCCCTCATCTCGAGCTACGAGGCGGAAACGGGGCTCCTCTGGATGAGGGCGGGACCCTCGTGTTTCCTCTCGAGTGGAGACGGGTATGTCGGGGAACTTCTTGATTTGCACCAAGGGTGTGAAGGACCCTTTCGACGTTCCAGAGGTGAGGTGTGATCAGCCTCGAGACGCCTCAGCGGAAATGGGCCTCATCTCGCCTGGAGGGGAGAACCTCCTGGATTTTCTCGAGTTGCGGCAGGTCTTCTCGAGTTACGACGGGGACCTCAGGGACCCGCCCTGGTGGCCTCAGGAAAGGCCAGTCCCCATGCGAGTTGCCAGGGGCCATCTCGGGATTCCTCTCCCGTCCATGCCGGCGCCTAAGACCTTGTGTGGAGTCGGGGCCGGAACCTGAGGATTCCTCTCCAGTGTTGCCATGGATCTTGGGGTGCTTCTGAGTCTCCCCAGGGGAGTCAGGCCTCGTCTCGAGTGGGGGCATGCACGTGCCCTTTCCTCCCGAGCTGCAGCAGTAGTGTCACGCTTCCTGTCACGTGGATCAAGGGATCTGTGGTTTCCCTCGAGGCTGTCCCTCGAGGCTTTCCCACGAGGCTTTCCCACAGGGCTGTGCCACGTGCCACCTTGGTGTGAGTCGATCCTCGGCGTGAAAGACGAGCCGGTGAAGGGGAAAGAGGTTCCTCTGGAATGGACTGAGACATCTGGGGGACTCTTGGAATGGTGGCACGACCCTGGAGTTCCTCTCGCCGTTCCTGTTGAGAGGGCCTCCTCTTGAGATGCGACGGGAACGCCGGGAACTCTTTCCCGACGAAGCAGGGAAAGGATCCCTCATCTCGAGCTACGAGGCGGAAACGGGGCTCCTCTGGATGTGGGCGGGACCCTCGTGTTTCCTCTCGAGTGGAGACGGGTATGTCGGGGAACTTCTTGATTTGCACCAAGGGTGTGAAGGACCCTTTCGACGTTCCAGAGGTGAGGTGTGATCAGCCTCGAGACGCCTCAGCGGAAATGGGCCTCATCTCGCCTGGAGGGGAGAACCTCCTGGATTTTCTCGAGTTGCGGCAGGTCTTCTCGAGTTACGACGGGGACCTCAGGGACCCGCCCTGGTGGCCTCAGGAAAGGCCAGTCCCCATGCGAGTTGCCAGGGGCCATCTCGGGATTCCTCTCCCGTCCATGCCGGCGCCTAAGACCTTGTGTGGAGTCGGGGCCGGAACCTGAGGATTCCTCTCCAGTGTTGCCATGGATCTTGGGGTGCTTCTGAGTCTCCCCAGGGGAGTCAGGCCTCGTCTCGAGTGGGGGCATGCACGTGCGCTTTCCTCCCGAGCTGCAGCAGTAGTGTCACGCTTCCTGTCACGTGGATCAAGGGATCTGTGGTTTCCCTCGAGGCTGTCCCTCGAGGCTTTCCCACGAGGCTTTCCCACAGGGCTGTGCCACGTGCCACCTTGGTGTGAGTCGATCCTCGGCGTGAAAGACGAGCCGGTGAAGGGGAAAGAGGTTCCTCTGGAATGGACTGAGACATCTGGGGGACTCTTGGAATGGTGGCACGACCCTGGAGTTCCTCTCGCCGTTCCTGTTGAGAGGGCCTCCTCTTGAGATGCGACGGGAACGCCGGGAACTCTTTCCCGACGAAGCAGGGAAAGGATCCCTCATCTCGAGCTACGAGGCGGAAACGGGGCTCCTCTGGATGTGGGCGGGACCCTCGTGTTTCCTCTCGAGTGGAGACGGGTATGTCGGGGAACTTCTTGATTTGCACCAAGGGTGTGAAGGACCCTTTCGACGTTCCAGAGGTGAGGTGTGATCAGCCTCGAGACGCCTCAGCGGAAATGGGCCTCATCTCGCCTGGAGGGGAGAACCTCCTGGATTTTCTCGAGTTGCGGCAGGTCTTCTCGAGTTACGACGGGGACCTCAGGGACCCGCCCTGGTGGCCTCAGGAAAGGCCAGTCCCCATGCGAGTTGCCAGGGGCCATCTCGGGATTCCTCTCCCGTCCATGCCGGTGCCTAAGACCTTGTGTGGAGTCGGGGCCGGAACCTGAGGATTCCTCTCCAGTGTTGCCATGGATCTTGGGGTGCTTCTGAGTCTCCCCAGGGGAGTCAGGCCTCGTCTCGAGTGGGGGCATGCACGTGCGCTTTCCTCCCGAGCTGCAGCAGTAGTGTCACGCTTCCTGTCACGTGGATCAAGGGATCTGTGGTTTCCCTCGAGGCTGTCCCTCGAGGCTTTCCCACGAGGCTTTCCCACAGGGCTGTGCCACGTGCCACCTTGGTGTGAGTCGATCCTCGGCGTGAAAGACGAGCCGGTGAAGGGGAAAGAGGTTCCTCTGGAATGGACTGAGACATCTGGGGGACTCTTGGAATGGTGGCACGACCCTGGAGTTCCTCTCGCCGTTCCTGTTGAGAGGGCCTCCTCTTGAGATGCGACGGGAACGCCGGGAACTCTTTCCCGATGAAGCAGGGAAAGGATCCCTCATCTCGAGCTACGAGGCGGAAACGGGGCTCCTCTGGATGTGGGCGGGACCCTCGTGTTTCCTCTCGAGTGGAGACGGGTATGTCGGGGAACTTCTTGATTTGCACCAAGGGTGTGAAGGACCCTTTCGACGTTCCAGAGGTGAGGTGTGATCAGCCTCGAGACGCCTCAGCGGAAATGGGCCTCATCTCGCCTGGAGGGGAGAACCTCCTGGATTTTCTCGAGTTGCGGCAGGTCTTCTCGAGTTACGACGGGGACCTCAGGGACCCGCCCTGGTGGCCTCAGGAAAGGCCAGTCCCCATGCGAGTTGCCAGGGGCCATCTCGGGATTCCTCTCCCGTCCATGCCGGCGCCTAAGACCTTGTGTGGAGTCGGGGCCGGAACCTGAGGATTCCTCTCCAGTGTTGCCATGGATCTTGGGGTGCTTCTGAGTCTCCCCAGGGGAGTCAGGCCTCGTCTCGAGTGGGGGCATGCACGTGCGCTTTCCTCCCGAGCTGCAGCAGTAGTGTCACGCTTCCTGTCACGTGGATCAAGGGATCTGTGGTTTCCCTCGAGGCTGTCCCTCGAGGCTTTCCCACGAGGCTTTCCCACAGGGCTGTGCCACGTGCCACCTTGGTGTGAGTCGATCCTCGGCGTGAAAGACGAGCCGGTGAAGGGGAAAGAGGTTCCTCTGGAATGGACTGAGACATCTGGGGGACTCTTGGAATGGTGGCACGACCCTGGAGTTCCTCTCGCCGTTCCTGTTGAGAGGGCCTCCTCTTGAGATGCGACGGGAACGCCGGGAACTCTTTCCCGACGAAGCAGGGAAAGGATCCCTCATCTCGAGCTACGAGGCGGAAACGGGGCTCCTCTGGATGTGGGCGGGACCCTCGTGTTTCCTCTCGAGTGGAGACGGGTATGTCGGGGAACTTCTTGATTTGCACCAAGGGTGTGAAGGACCCTTTCGACGTTCCAGAGGTGAGGTGTGATCAGCCTCGAGACGCCTCAGCGGAAATGGGCCTCATCTCGCCTGGAGGGGAGAACCTCCTGGATTTTCTCGAGTTGCGGCAGGTCTTCTCGGAGTTACGACGGGGACCTCAGGGACCCGCCCTGGTGGCCTCAGGAAAGGCCAGTCCCCATGCGAGTTGCCAGGGGCCATCTCAGGATTCCTCTCCCGTCCATGCCGGTGCCTAAGACCTTGTGTGGGAGTCGGGGCCGGAACCTGAGGATTCCTCTCCAGTGTTGCCATGGATCTTGGGGTGCTTCTGAGTCTCCCCAGGGGAGTCAGGCCTCGTCTCGAGTGGGGGGCATGCACGTGCGCTTTCCTCCCGAGCTGCAGCAGTAGTGTCACGCTTCCTGTCACGTGGATCAAGGGATCTGTGGTTTCCCTCGAGGCTGTCCCTCGAGGCTTTCCCACGAGGCTTTCCCAGCAGGGCTGTGCCACGTGCCACCTTGGTGTGAGTCGATCCTCGGCGTGAAAGACGAGCCGGTGAAGGGGAAAGAGGTTCCTCTGGAATGGACTGAGACATCTGGGGGACTCTTGGAATGGTGGCACGACCCTGGAGTTCCTCTCGCCGTTCCTGTTGAGAGGGCCTCCTCTTGAGATGCGACGGGAACGCCGGGAACTCTTTCCCGATGAAGCAGGGAAAGGATCCCTCATCTCGAGCTACGAGGCGGAAACGGGGCTCCTCTGGATGTGGGCGGGGACCCTCGTGTTTCCTCTCGAGTGGAGACGGGTATGTCGGGGAACTTCTTGATTTGCACCAAGGGTGTGAAGGGACCCTTTCGACGTTCCAGAGGTGAGGTGTGATCAGCCTCGAGACGCCTCAGCGGAAATGGGCCTCATCTCGCCTGGAGGGGAGAACCTCCTGGATTTTCTCGAGTTGCGGCAGGTCTTCTCGAGTTACGACGGGGACCTCAGGGACCCGCCCTGGTGGCCTCAGGAAAGGCCAGTCCCCATGCGAGTTGCCAGGGGCCAACTCGGGGATTCCTCTCCCGTCCATGCCGGTGCCTAAGACCTTGTGTGGAGTCGGGGCCGGAACCTGAGGATACCTCTCCAGTGTTGCCATGGATCTTGGGGTGCTTCTGAGTCTCCCCAGGGGAGTCAGGCCTCGTCTCGAGTGGGGGCATGCACGTGCGCTTTCCTCCCGAGCTGCAGCAGTAGTGTCACGCTTCCTGTCACGTGGATCAAGGGATCTGTGGTTTCCCTCGAGGCTGTCCCTCGAGGCTTTCCCACGAGGCTTTCCCACAGGGCTGTGCCACGTGCCACCTTGGTGTGAGTCGATCCTCGGCGTGAAAGACGAGCCGGTGAAGGGGAAAGAGGTTCCTCTGGAATGGACTGAGACATCTGGGGGACTCTTGGAATGGTGGCACGACCCTGGAGTTCCTCTCGCCGTTCCTGTTGAGAGGGCCTCCTCTTGAGATGCGACGGGAACGCCGGGAACTCTTTCCGACGAAGCAGGGAAAGGATCCCTCATCTCGAGCTACGAGGCGGAAACGGGGCTCCTCTGGATGTGGGCGGGACCCTCGTGTTTCCTCTCGAGTGGAGACGGGTATGTCGGGGAACTTCTTGATTTGCACCAAGGGTGTGAAGGACCCTTTCGACGTTCCAGAGGTGAGGTGTGATCAGCCTCGAGACGCCTCAGCGGAAATGGGCCTCATCTCGCCTGGAGGGGAGAACCTCCTGGATTTTCTCGAGTTGCGGCAGGTCTTCTCGAGTTACGACGGGGACCTCAGGGACCCGCCCTGGTGGCCTCAGGAAAGGCCAGTCCCCATGCAGTTGCCAGGGGCCATCTCGGGATTCCTCTCCCGTCCATGCCGGTGCCTAAGACCTTGTGTGGAGTCGGGGGGCCGGAACCTGAGGATTCCTCTCCAGTGTTGCCATGGATCTTGGGGTGCTTCTGAGTCTCCCCAGGGGAGTCAGCCTCGTCTCGAGTGGGGGCATGCACGTGCGCTTTCCTCCCGAGCTGCAGCAGTAGTGTCACGCTTCCTGTCACGTGGATCAAGGGATCTGTGGTTTCCCTCGAGGCTGTCCCTCGAGGCTTTCCCACGAGGCTTTCCCACAGGGCTGTGCCACGTGCCACCTTGGTGTGAGTCGATCCTCGGCGTGAAAGACGAGCCGGTGAAGGGGAAAGAGGTTCCTCTGGAATGGACTGAGACATCTGGGGACTCTTGGAATGGTGGCACGACCCTGGAGTTCCTCTCGCCGTTCCTGTTGAGAGGGGCCTCCTCTTGAGATGCGACGGGAACGCCGGGGAACTCTTTCCCGACGAAGCAGGGAAAGGATCCCTCATCTCGAGCTACGAGGCGGAAACGGGGCTCCTCTGGATGTGGGCGGGACCCTCGTGTTTCCTCTCGAGTGGAGACGGGTTGTCGGGAACTTCTTGATTTGCACCAAGGGTGTGAAGGACCCTTTCGACGTTCCAGAGGTGAGGTGTGATCAGCCTCGAGACGCCTCAGCGGAAATGGGCCTCATCTCGCCTGGAGGGAGAACCTCCTGGATTTTCTCGAGTTGCGGCAGGTCTTCTCGAGTTACGACGGGGACCTCAGGGACCCGCCCTGGTGGCCTCAGGAAAGGCCAGTCCCCATGCGAGTTGCCAGGGGCCATCTCGGGATTCCTCTCCCGTCCATGCCGGTGCCTAAGACCTTGTGTGGAGTCGGGGCCGGAACCTGAGGATTCCTCTCCAGTGTTGCCATGGATCTTGGGGTGCTTCTGAGTCTCCCCAGGGGAGTCAGGCCTCGTCTCGAGTGGGGGCATGCACGTGCGCTTTCCTCCCGAGCTGCAGCAGTAGTGTCACGCTTCTGTCACGTGGATCAAGGGATCTGTGGTTTCCCTCGAGGCTGTCCCTCGAGGCTTTCCCACGAGGCTTTCCCACAGGGCTGTGCCACGTGCCACCTTGGTGTGAGTCGATCCTCGGCGTGAAAGACGAGCCGGGTGAAGGGGAAAGAGGTTCCTCTGGAATGGACTGAGACATCTGGGGGACTCTTGGAATGGTGGCACGACCCTGGAGTTCCTCTCGCCGTTCCTGTTGAGAGGGCCTCCTCTTGAGATGCGACGGGAACGCCGGGAACTCTTTCCCGACGAAGCAGGGAAAGGATCCCTCATCTCGTGCTACGAGGCGGAAACGGGGCTCCTCTGGATGTGGGCGGGACCCTCGTGTTTCCTCTCGAGTGGAGACGGGTATGTCGGGGAACTTCTTGATTTGCACCAAGGGTGTGAAGGACCCTTTCGACGTTCCAGAGGTGAGGTGTGATCAGCCTCGAGACGCCTCAGCGAAATGGGCCTCATCTCGCCTGGAGGGGAGAACCTCCTGGATTTTCTCGAGTTGCGGCAGGTCTTCTCGAGTTACGACGGGGACCTCAGGGACCCGCCCTGGTGGCCTCAGGAAAGGCCAGTCCCCATGCGAGTTGCCAGGGGCCATCTCGGGATTCCTCTCCCGTCCATGCCGGTGCCTAAGACCTTGTGTGGAGTCGGGGCCGGAACCTGAGGATTCCTCTCCAGTGTTGCCATGGATCTTGGGGTGCTTCTGAGTCTCCCCAGGGGAGTCAGGCCTCGTCTCGAGTGGGGGCATGCACGTGCGCTTTCCTCCCGAGCTGCAGCAGTAGTGTCACGCTTCCTGTCACGTGGATCAAGGGATCTGTGGTTTCCCTCGAGGCTGTCCCTCGAGGCGTTCCCACGAGGCTTTCCCACAGGGCTGTGCCACGTGCCACCTTGGTGTGAGTCGATCCTCGGCGTGAAAGACGAGCCGGTGAAGGGGGAAAGAGGTTCCTCTGGAATGGACTGAGACATCTGGGGGACTCTTGGAATGGTGGCACGACCCTGGAGTTCCTCTCGCCGTTCCTGTTGAGAGGGCCTCTCTTGAGATGCGACGGGAACGCCGGGAACTCTTTCCCGACGAAGCAGGGAAAGGATCCCTCATCTCGAGCTACGAGGCGGAAACGGGGCTCCTCTGGATGTGGGCGGGACCCTCGTGTTTCCTCTCGAGTGGAGACGGGTATGTCGGGGAACTTCTTGATTTGCACCAAGGGTGTGAAGGAGCCTTTCGAAGTTCCAGAGGTGAGGTGTGATCAGCCTCGAGACGCCTCAGCGGAAATGGCCTCATCTCGCCTGGAGGGGAGAACCTCCTGGATTTTCTCGAGTTGCGGCAGGTCTTCTCGAGTTACGACGGGGACCTCAGGGACCCGCCCTGGTGGCCTCAGGAAAGGCCAGTCCCCATGCGAGTTGCCAGGGGCCATCTCGGGATTCCTCTCCCGTCCATGCCGGTGCCTAAGACCTTGTGTGGAGTCGGGGCCGGAACCTGAGGATTCCTCTCCAGTGTTGCCATGGATCTTGGGGTGCTTCTGAGTCTCCCCAGGGGAGTCAGGCCTCGTCTCGAGTGGGGGCATGCACGTGCGCTTTCCTCCCGAGCTGCAGCAGTAGTGTCACGCTTCCTGTCACGTGGATCAAGGGATCTGTGGTTTCCCTCGAGGCTGTCCCTCGAGGCGTTCCCACGAGGCTTTCCCACAGGGCTGTGCCACGTGCCACTTGGTGTGAGTCGATCCTCGGCGTGAAAGACGAGCCGTGAAGGGGAAAGAGGTTCCTCTGGAATGGACTGAGACATCTGGGGGACTCTTGGAATGGTGGCACGACCCTGGAGTTCCTCTCGCCGTTCCTGTTGAGAGGGCCTCCTCTTGAGATGCGACGGGAACGCCGGGAACTCTTTCCCGACGAAGCAGGGAAAGGATCCCTCATCTCGAGCTACGAGGCGGAAACGGGGCTCCTCTGGATGTGGGCGGGACCCTCGTGTTTCCTCTCGAGTGGAGACGGGTATGTCGGGGAACTTCTTGATTTGCACCAAGGTGTGAAGGACCCTTTCGACGTTCCAGAGGTGAGGGTGTGATCAGCCTCGAGACGCCTCAGCGGAAATGGGCCTCATCTCGCCTGGAGGGGAGAACCGTTGCGGCAGGTCTTCTCGAGTTACGACGGGGACCTCAGGGACCCGCCCTGGTGGCCTCAGGAAAGGCCAGTCCCCATGCGAGTTGCCAGGGGCCATCTCGGGATTCCTCTCCCGTCCATGCCGGTGCCTAAGACCTTGTGTGGAGTCGGGGCCGGAACCTGAGGATTCCTCTCCAGTGTTGCCATGGATCTTGGGGTGCTTCTGAGTCTCCCCAGGGGAGTCAGGCCTCGTCTCGAGTGGGGGCATGCACGTGCGCTTTCCTCCGAGCTGCAGCAGTAGTGTCACGCTTCCTGTCACGTGGATCAAGGGATCTGTGGTTTCCTCGAGTCTGTCCCTCGAGGCGTTCCCACGAGGCTTTCCCACAGGGCTGTGCCACGTGCCACCTTGGTGTGAGTCGATCCTCGGCGTGAAAGACGAGCCGGTGAAGGGGAAAGAGGTTCCTCTGGAATGGACTGAGGCATCTGGGGGACTCTTGAATGGTGGCACGACCCTGGAGTTCCTCTCG